>NC_134842.1:45157492-45457492 GCF_965363235.1 Mytilus galloprovincialis | reverse complement strand
GCCAATAGCAGTCATTGCAGGGAACTTTGACGATCTCCACAAGACAAATAATGACCGAGAAAGTTATAACAGGGTTCAGAAAGAGAAGAAAGCAGAAAGAACAGAATTAATTAATTCAATTCCTTCCAAAGAAAATAAAATTGTTTCATTCATGAAGTCAAAAGAGGAAAATAATACGGGAAATTTTCTGACTATCAAAATGTAATAAATTACCATTTCAACATGTCAACATCAATGGCACATTACGTTTGAAGCCAAATTGAATGTATGAATTACTAAGAAGTATGATTATGAAAGCAGTCACATTATATTCAATAGACCATTAATTTAATCGGTAAAAAGACATTATGCCGTAGTCAAAGATACTATTTTGTTCAATCTCTATTATAAAATATTTACACTACATGTATATGGATCGATTTATAATTTGACACACTGTAATTCATTTTTTATGTTGTTGGGTTACTGTCTCAATGACTTGTACCTTTCATCTACTCTATTTCTGTTTTGATGAAAGTACAAATTCTGTTATGACTTCAGTTTAATTTTCAATAAACTTTTTTATATGAAAAAATGATTTGCCTTAAGGTACAATTATATGATAAAATATTATAATCAAGTGGTTAGTGAAGCCCACACCAAGAACAAAATGACAATTGGGTAACGTTATATTTCTTTCTTAACGTGTTTAAATAGAGGCGAAAGATACCAATGTCACATAAAAACTCATTTATAAGTCGAAACTAATCTGACAACGCCATTATTGCTAAAAAAGAAAAAGACAAACAGACAAACAACAGTACACACAATACAAAATAAAAAAAACTTAAGACTGAGTAACACGAACTCCATCAAAAAGTGGGGTGATCTTTGGTGCTCCAGAAGGATAAGCAGATCCTGCTCCAAATGTGGCACCCGTCCTGTTGATCATGTACGTACAAACCTGGTGATATATCTATTCGGTGACCACAATCTGGGAAAATGAAATGGGATTGTAACAATCAATTATTTCTTCAATTGTAAGAAGTTATACAGCATTCATGGTTTTTTTAAGTACTGTACACTCATTCTTAAATGTCAAATTTGTCCAAAATACTTTATGTTGAACGTATTATCAGCATGACTTTATCACAATACGAATACTAAAAATCTAGACGAAAAATATGAGGCGGATGTGTTCTAGTTATTCTTGAAAGATCATTGAAAGGCCGAATGTATTACCAGTGACCACTAGACTTTTAACTGGGCATACATAAAAGATAAACATTCAACACAATTTCATTAGACCTTTCAACAGTCACAATCTAGAGTAGGCTGATATCCATTTGATTTCAAACCAAAAAATGGAAAACTCTTTGTTGGAGAAGGTAAAAAAAGCTTTATTTGGTATTTTTGAATTGATGCACAAAAAACAAATATGCAACACATAAACAAACGACAGCAACTGAATTACAGGCTCATGACTTGGGACAGGCACATACATTTACATAGACAATTTGGTGGGGTTAAACATGCTAGCGGGATCCCAAATATAGTAAGACAGACACTTGTCTATGAATAACGAGTCCATATGTTGGCCTCTAGATGTTATTTGTGATTTTTGTTTTAGTTAATAGGTTGCTGTTTCATTGATTTAACATCACCACATCTTCTTTAATATATATTTGGTTTCTTTTTAGTTTTATTCATCTCGTAAAGAAAGGTTTTGCCTATTGTGCTTTCTGTAAACTATTAACGTTCTGTGTAATGATTTGCACACTGTATTTCTCCCGTTTATGTTAACGGTCTCATTTTTCGACTTATTGAATTTGAGTATAACCTTGGTATCGCCTCTCTTTTTTAAACGAAAAAGCCATCATATGTAGGTGTACTCTTTAAACTGTCGAGTCAATTACATGTAATGAGTACATGTATACACTAGTTATCCTACATGCATGTACATGTACTTAGAGCAGATTTACAGCAATACTGTCAAATATTAAAAGACACTGATAGTATAGCAAAATCAAAAACACTAAAATTGTATGCATAGCAATATAAAACAAAGCGAAAATTAAGACAACAATAGGCTTTTAGTTCTATTTAATATAAATCATAAAGGTTGAATTGCAAACACAAACTATAATGGTAAATAAATTATCAACTAAAAAGTACAAACTTCGAAACAAATCTAACACTATTAATGTTTTTGAAAAAAAGATTTGTTTAACATCACAATGATTACAACATACATGTACATATACCTCTCTTATAAAACATTACTCAAATGATTTAAAATACTTGGGTTTAAATTTGAAAAGATAAAAAAAAACGCAACAATAATACTATGATTTAAATTTTATATTTGTGCTAGACGCGTGTTTTGTATACTCTGCCAAATTTTATGCTTTTACCACAATCTGAGCAATTGTTTCACAAATCGACTGGACTATCAGTGACGCTAAAAAAAATGTCAAAAGGGCCAAATAAAGTATAAAGAAAAAGAGCATTGAGAACCAAAAATTCCTGAAAGCTTTGCCAAATGAAGCTAAGGTAATCTTTTCTCAAAACTACGGTAATCTATTCCTAAAGCCTTAGTATTTCAAATATTTAATGTTATGAAACAGCTAATTATGACCATATCAATTATAAGTCATGTCAATACAAAAGTGCTGACTAATGGGCTGCTAATACCCTCGGTGAATAAAACTCCATCAGCATCAGCATCGAAGTACAAAATGTAGTTGTAAAAACGCATCATAAATAACTTATTTAGTGGCATGTATACCATTACATTTACAACGGACATTTGTGTAATCTTTTCTGTAAAAAGCGGAGATTTTAGAAATAAAAACAATTCTAAAACGGCAATTGATTGGTGGTTAACGTCCAGCAGCAAATATTACAAAGATAACATTCGATTTTTCGTGAAATATTTGCCTGAAGTCGCTATGTAAAAGCGCAACAAACGGAAAACAAGCTTTTATATGGTAAAACGAGGTTGATAGTTTACGATATCGTAATACAGAATTTGACAAAAATACATGTCATCATAAAATGGATTAGGCTCACATTTAAGAAATTCCTAATGTCAGTAGGAAAGTACTTCATCATATCAACATTACTGTTTAAAGAACGAAGACAAAGACAAACAGACGACTGTGCTCTCTTTAACTCACTGACTAACATAAGTATAACATAGAAGATGCTGTATGATTGCCAATGAGACAACTCGCCACAAGAGAGCAAATGACACGTACATTACCAACTGAAGGTACCGTGCGGCCTTCAACAATTAGTAAAGCCCATACCGTATGGTCAGCTATAAAATGCCCCAAAATGACAATTATGAAGCAATTCAAACGAGAAAACTAACGGCCTACTTTATCTGAAAAATGAACGAAAACAAATATGTACATTGTAAGTCATCAACAACGATAAGCACTGCATTACAGGCTTCTGACTTGGGACAGGCACATATAAGTGTTTATTTGAATGGTGAAAATATGGTTAGCTTGTCATGAACAAATATATTCATATAAACTAAAAAGATGTAGAGGATAACAATTTGAAAAAATCTGAATACCCAAAGAAGCCTGTTTCGCTTAGATGGCGGATTGATTTGTCAAACTAATTATGATGTATGATGAATCAGTAGTACATGGTTTAAAACTGTACTTCTAATATGACGTGCTTCTTTCGCTTTGTGAATACACCCATGCTCTAAATCCAATTAAATTTGTTTGCACATGCCTATATTGACTATTGTAGATTATGCATTTAATATATTTCATCAACTTAAAACACTTTCAAACTCTTAAATGATGCACATGTTGTTACTGATCAATTTATTATGACTGTAATGTGTTGTAAATCGAAATTGACATATTCGACCTAGATACGACAATATCGTTGTTCAAAAGTTCTCCCTCTGAAAATTCACATTGCCAGTCCTTTGCTTGTTTACAAGCAAAAAAGGAAGCTCCATGGAAGAGCCTTTCTAAACGCCCTACACTTATACTCATTGGACATAGAAATTACCTTAATTGTCCCGATTAAGATAGAAATAATTGATGCAAGCTTTTATACTTTATTGTAGTTATAATAATGATTGGGAAACAACATAGGGGCAGATCCAGCTAGTTCAAAGGGGTCCCAATCTAGGATAAAAATGGGGGGTTCAAATATATGTCACTATTCTATTCAAATGCTTTGATCCTCCATAAAAAGGGAATTCAAACGCCCAGAACCCCCTTTCTCCTGGATCTGTCCCTGATGTATTAATATGTGTCCGTTTTGATATGGACAGTAGACTATTGATATTTCTAACCTTTTTTCTCTAATCTGAGTTCTGTTATATAAATTGTTTTTCTTACCTTTTGTAGACAATTCTTGCATTTGATCAAGTTCTATTTTAATCTCCGCGGCCATGTTTGTCATGTGACTGGATCATCGGACACAAGGTATCAACCAGATTACCCAAACATGATTGCAGCCAAGTTTAGTTTTGATGACATTTTTTTACAAAGCTAACATACGAAGATGTGGTAACTTACAAAGAAAATACACATTTGATTTTGAACGAGGAATGATATGAAAACTTTTAAACTTTGGGAATACTTTCATAGATCCGTCAGTTTCAACATGATTGTAGTAACATAAAAGTAAAAGAACGACAACTTGATTTTGCAACCATGAAATCATTCAAGCAGAATTTAGTAATGATAGTAAAATATCACTCTTAAATGTTGCATGATATTAAAAAAAACTATAGTGTCAAATTACAGTCTTCAGACTGTTACACTAAGGTAGTTTACCCTTTTTTGGACATTCAGCATGCACACAGTTAAGCTATTACCTGAAATTTTAATTTTTGAATTTTCTAACACTTAAAGCAATGAGACTTGTATATTATGACTAGTTTATAGATACATATTGCTTTTGGTTCAATTATCTAGTGAGTGTTTATATTTTATTGGGTTTCTTAGTGAATTATTTATTTCAAGGAACATTGGTGTATACTTATATAGGAATTCCAAAATCTCACTGGAAATGCATTTCATAACTTATTTTAGCAAGTTGTCTAGCTTGGAGATATATAAATTACTCTTGTTGATCCATTTTTATACACAAAAGTATGGTTTTTATTAAATCACTCTCTTTTTTTAACATGTAGAAAAAAGGAGGATAAAATAATCAATTATATTTTATATTTGGACCACTATATTTATATTCAAGTAAGAATCTCTGATAAAAATAAGTCATTTAGGTCAGAACACTGTTATTTGAGAAGTTATTAACAAATCAAAACTAGATAAAAAGTGTCAAATCTGTCACTTTTAGTATCCAGATGTAGTTTTTGTTTGTTTGACGCATATGTTACTACCAGTCAAATTAGCGCTTGAATTCAGTGATACAGTGTTTTGACAACAGCTTTATTTGTTTTTCAATGTTAGAAATAGGTCATAGAAGGACATTAAGCCAAGCAGAAGTCAATATAACAAGTTTAGTGTTGTTATAGGTATAGAACCACTATTTCAGGCCCGGTCTGAAAGAACATACAAGAAAGTAGTACATATTTTTAACAAAATAGTTCTTACGCATAGCCGTATCTTTGTCAATTGCGAGTATATTTGGTTATTTGTGGTATCAAATGAAAGCTTTGGGACTTGGGATCACTGTAGAGCCCTTGTTGAGAGATTTATTTAAATTATAAAGAAGTATATGACATTTTAATAGAAGGGTACATTTGACCTGTTGTTCAGATCAGAAGTTCCTGTTTTTGTACTATCAATCTTCAAGAAACCAGTACGCTCTAATATGCAAATAAAGGTATGTTGATTTTTGCAGCACATGTCAGGATAAGGTACAGTTTTGACATGAAATAACTGCCAGTTTATTTGAACTTAAGACAAAGAAGCTATTAATGCTTGAAATTGCAAACATCTTCTTTTCTGAAACTACAAAACCAATTTCAACCAAACTTAGGCTGAATGATCCTTAGGGGATCGAGAATAAAGTTAGTGTTTTATTTTCTGTTTCGCCAAAAAACATGGCCGCCATGGCTAAAAATATAACATAGGGGTAAAATGCAGTTTTTGGCTTATATCTCAAAAACCAAAGCATTTAGAGCAAATCTGACATGGTTAAAGGTGTTCATTAAGTTCTATCAGCCCTGACATTTTCAGATCTACAAATACGTTTAATGACCAAAATTGCCAATTGACCACTTAAGGAGTTATTGCCTTTTAAAGACAATTTTTCACAATTTGTTCATCTAGTTTGCTTATTTTAAACAAACCTTCTCCTTTGAAAGTGCTGAATCAATTTCAGCCAAACTTGGGCTGAAAGAGTTTCAGAATATCTAGTATATATTTTGTCTTTATTCCCGTGTACGTCAAGAAACATAGTCACTATGGCTAAAATGGAACATAGGGGTAAAATGCATGTTTTTGCTTTTGAAGAAAATATGACAGATACAAAGGATATGTAAGTGGAATTGTTAAGCTACTCATTAATATATATTGAAAAGCAAAAATAATCATTGATGAAAGAGTTGAGCAAAATGTTACACGTAAGCGATTCAGGCTCTTGTTTCTTGTCTTGTTTCATAAAACTATGCTTGTTTATATGATCAATTGAATGCGAAAAAAATCCTTATTTTAGTCATCTTTCGTTTACATTCACTGAGCTGTCAAAGTACAGGGTTTTTTTAGCATTCCTTAATTATATACATAAAAACAAATACAAAATGATAATGTATTCATTGTGATATACGCATGCGCCAATTTGAATGGTCGCCTTTTTTTTCGAAGTGAAAAAAATCTGAGAATTCTGAATTTTATGTGTATTTCTGGGGTTGAATATCATAAACAATTATAGTTAAAGTGTAAATAAGTGTCAAATAGAACTGTGTTGCTGTGAAATGCAAGGATTGCAAGGATTGCAAGGATTTGACATACTCGAATTCGACCCGCTGAATTCAAAATCTGCAGGATCGTATGTGGATTCAGTAATGGCGACGTCTGTAGTAAATCAGCGGCGGATGTCCATAATGATGAAACTGTGAGTAATAACAAACGTCTAAAAAGATCTCTTGATTATGATTCGGAGTCCGATTCCTGCTCGGAAAATACCAAAAAACTTAAACCAAATAGTGTACACAATGACAGTATAAACTTGATTGACGGGTTGTCAATTTCATCCCATGATCATCAATATACACAAAATAAACAATGTTCAGAGAGAGTCGATGATATATGTGAGTTAAAGAGTTTAGTGGTGGGATTAGCTAGTAGCATTAACCAATTTTGTGATATTATACCTAAACGGATCAGGGATATAGAAACTAACATTCCAAAACAAATGGCTCAAATGATCGATCAGAAAGTGTCTGAAGAAATAAAAAAGGTTAAGGAACAATTTAAAACAGAACTAAAAACAGTGACGGAAAAAGTCAGCTCCTTAGAACAATCATATGCTGATGTCTTAAAACAAAATAAAAGTCAGAGTCAAGCGTTAAGTGAAGACAAACTCTCAGTGGTTATAAAAAAAATTCCCGAAACAGAAAAGGAAAATATATCTCGTAAAGTGGGAGGACTAAACAAAGATGGATTACGCTTTAAAAATATCCAGGTTGCCGCTGTAGAACGAAAAATAAATAAAATTCCAGGTAAACACGGAGTAATAATCGTTAAGTTTCAAAACAGTGACGACAAGCAAAAAGTTATGGAAAAAAAACATGAGTTGAAAGACTCCCTTAACTATAAAGATGTTTACATAGATAAATTGAATGCTATTCCAAAAGCACAGCGCCTTATGAATTCAAATTTGAGGAGTATTGTTAAAGCGATTGGTAAAGACAAGCTTGAGATCAGAGGCTCGGTGATTAGACCTAAAGACGCTAAAAGTACACATGACACGAACACACATAATAGGCGTGATGACCCAGACGATACACAAATTAATAATGATACACAGAGCGGTAATCATGGCTATCATAACAGACACAACAATCGTGGTCGTGGGAATACTAGAGGTGGAAATAATCAAAGACGTGGAGGTCACTACTAGGTTTCATGCGGATTTTGGAATATCAACGGATGGAAGGTGGATGTAGATAGTGAGAAATATAACTTTTTAGCTGAATGTGTAAGGTACTATAATCTGCATATACTGGGTTTAGTAGAAACCCATCTTACAGGGAATACTGGTACATGTATAAATATAGATGGATATACATGGTTTGGTTTGAATCGAAAGGAAATTCACATTAGAGCTAAAACCGGATCTGGTGGTGTTGGGATTTTAATTTGTAATGATGTGCGAGATGAATTTAATATTAATATCGTAGAAGATAACACAGATGGTATAATCTGGGTAAAATTTGAAGATAAAAACTTTGCACATAACTGCTTTTATGTATGTGTTATATATTTACCGCCGGAAAATTCCACAAGGGCTGTAAATATTAATATTCATGAATTTTTTGATATTTTAATGACAAACATATACACTATCCCACAAGGAAAACCATTTTATATTTGTGGTGATTGGAATAGTCGTTGTTCGGATTTACCGGACTCTATTGAAGGAATAGATAAATTGCCACAAAGAAATGTGGTAGACTTTCAGCATAATGGATATGGAAATATTTTTTGTGACTTTTTAACAGATGTAAATTGCTGTATTTTGAATGGTCGAACAACTTTACATAATGATTTTACATTTGTATCTACTAGAGGAATGAGTGTGGTGGATTATTGTGTTTTGCCATATGAACTATTTTAATGTAATCAGAACAAGTTCAATAGTTGAACAAATTAATGCATTGGGAAAATACGACTTGAAAAAAGCTATGCCCGATCATTCATTACTAACTTGGGATTTTACCTTGAATTTTGACTCAAATTGCTGTATAAATACACAAACAAGAGGAACTTCTGAGACAAAGAAAAAATATGATACAAGAAATTTACCGGAAGATTGGTTGTGTCAAGAATCTACTATCGCTGAAATTGATAATGCTATTCGTTTTTTTAGAAAATTCCATTGCCGATCAAAGTAGTATTGATAATATGTATGAAAATTTTGTGAAAATCGTTAAAACCGAAATGTGTAATAAATTACCGGCTAAAAATATTGTTCTATCAAATGGATTTAATATTAATAAAAGAAGAAGGTGTAAAAAAGAATGGTGGAATGAGGAGCTTACTTTATTGAGGAATGAAGTGTGTAAAGCCGAAAAAGTGTGGATTAAATGTAAAATTAAGCGTAATAAACGGATTTTTCATCCCATAGCTCACAATTTGCACAGCTCCATCGGTTCTCTCTTTGCCAAGACGGTAGTCAGCTGCTTGTTTAATCTCTCACATCTCCATATGCGAATAGTTTCCCCTTTCCAGCACAAGGTTATAATTTTGCAAACCTTTACTTCGTGTCAAAGTCTTTAATGTCTTTGACAATCCAGGGTGAGTCCTGCCCTACTTTTCGCAATTTGATAATTTCCTTATCATTGCAGCGCTGTTCTCGATTGGCCTCAACAGCGGCCAGTTTTTTTCAGAATTTCTACCTCTTGCGCCGTATTCTATCTCTGACCAGACATATTTGTAATCTTAAAGTCCATTGTGTTTATTATATCTGTGAATTTCTAAAAAAAAAAAAATTTTCCCTCAACTCCAACCTCAAAATGGGGGTGTGGCAGAACTCGCATAATCATGCTACTGTTCATCTCTTATTAAGCTTTCAATTGAGGTAACAGGTATATCTGTAATAAGGGGCAAACGGGTCATAACAGTCCATTCTATTATTCAAAATATCCATTTCATTATTCAAAATTGGCTATTTCTTAATTTCCATGCGTATTTTGGCATTAAGGTCCTCCGTAACCCCTCTAATGGTCATTGCGGCACATATTGTTTATACTCTGTTTATTCCTCTATCAATAAGCCTTAATTAACTTCAGTTACATAAAGAAATATTCGAGCTGATCCATTCTTTATCTTATACCGCATAGAAATCATTTAATTTGCATCGATATTTTCCATTTGCCAGCAATGCTTACACAGAGCGTCAAACCGTTCCTTGGTGAGATCGTTGCAGTGATCGGGTCGGATGGGGTCGATATTCTTAGCGTTCTGCTGGAAAAGGCAGAAGTTGGCATTCTCCCGGATCGACTGACGGGGCAGTGTGAAGTAGTTCTGGCACAGGTAGAAACAATCGTCGTTGTCGTCACACGTGTTCTGTTTTCTCAACATCGTCGAACACCATGAGGTTCACCATGATGTTCTTGCGGCTGGGATCAAGTTCTCGGGGGTCTAGTACATCACTTCCTTGCTCGAAGAAAAAAGTGTCGATACCACTCGGGTGTCGTGGTGGTAGTTATAAGGTGTTGACCACATCGATCAACGAGTAGTGTGACTTGCCCTTGCTTTGGTGTCTTGACAATAGCTGGGCACAGTCCAAACACACCAGCATATTGTCAGCTAGTTTTTCTGGTGTACAACCAAAACAAGTAAGAACTTCGCGTACGGTTTCATTGTTTCTACTCAACTTAGAATCTATAAATACACGGTTGTACCTTTTTCTTTTCACAGAATAGTTGAAAGTATTGTTACAAAGGTTGCACTTGTCTGACATGACTATTTCTTTCGTTATTAATAGTAGTTTCAGTTATTATATAACATTAAAATTTGCCGTGAATGGCGTTGTACATTTCATAGTTACGCTTGTTTACATCTACCATTTCAAGATCATGTGATAATTTTACCGAGAAGATCCGAGTAACCCGAAATAAACGTTGATTGGTCGAGATATTTCAAGATGTCTAACTTGCCAATATTGAAAGTAGAAAGTATTGAATGTTGAAAAAAGTGGATTATCCAGACTCAGAAATGTCTTTGATCATAGTAAGGCACAGGAAAATGTAGAAAAACAGTTTATCTATTAGTGTATTCATGTACGAATGTCTGAAAAGTGCACAAAAGGCGACAATATCAGCGCAAACAAATTGTCCGCGATCTCCTGTTTTGAATGGGCACTGCTTTCTGTCTCTATATTGCACAATAAAAAAAAAAAAAAAAAAGAAAATAGCAAAACCAATAAAAAGCAAATGTAAATTAGGAAATATATGCATTATAGGGACAGAAGAATTCGGTCTAAATAAACGGAAGTTGCGACATATATTTGTGAATAAACGTAGGATATTTGATAAGGCCTAAAGAGTTCTAAACGAAAATATTGGTATTCCTTACAAGAAGATTTAATAAAGTCTTGTGATAATCCAAAGGAGTTTTGGAGGAAAATTGGTAAAATAGGAGTTGGTAGTGAACGCCGAAGTTTTATCCCAATGGAAGTGAAATTAAGTGATGAGTCAGTATCATGTGATAAAAATGTAGTGTTAGATAAATGGAAATGTGAATTTTCTAATATGTTAAATAGAAATAATCATAATAGTGTTGAATATATTCATAGTAATGAAAATGGGTATGAGGATTATCTTGATAGCTTTATATCATATGAAGAAGTGTATAATGTACTGTTGTCTTCAAAAAATGGTAAATCGCCTGGCTGTGATGAAATTACAGTTGAACTTTATAAGAATCAAACTGCATTGTTAGCTTTAACTCGAATTTTTAATATTTGCTTTAACTCTGGTAAGATACCTGCTTTATTGTCGAAAGGTATCATTACTCCGATTCCAAAGAGCTCTAGTGCAGATTCAAGAGACCCTATGGCATACCGTGGAATAACTTTGGCTCCTGTATCTTATAAACTTTACTGTGGTGTATTAAACTCTCGTCTTACCGTTAAACTTGATGAACTTAATTTTCTTCATGATGAACAAAATGGTTTCAGAAAGGGACGAAATACTATAGACCATATTTCTACTTTGACTACTGTCATAGAAACACGTAAATTACATAAATTATCAACATATGTAGCATTTATAGACTTTAAAAAAGCTTACGACTGGATAAACAGAGCTTTGCTTTTAGGTAAATTGGAAAATTTAGGTATAAGTAGTAAAATGTTAAATGCTATTTTTTCACTTTATAGAAATGTATATTCATGTGTAAAAGTAAATGGTAATTTTACTGATTGGTTTGAGGTTAAATGTGGTTTAAAACAAGGGTGTATTCTTTCTCCAATTTTGTTTAATATTTTTATTAATGACCTTGTAGATGAAGTTAAAAAATTAGATATTGGAGTAAAAATTGATGATGAAAAAATTTGTGTACTACTTTATGCAGATGATCTTGTATTTTTAACAGAAAATGAGAAAGATCTACAAAAAATGTTGGATACTTTAAATATATGGGGTTGTAAAAACTATTTAGTTGTTAATCTAGAGAAATCAAAAATTTCAGAACTCAGTCTACACCAAAGACAAATTTTACTTTTGTACTTGATAATAATGATATTGAAATTGTTTCTAGTTATACTTATCTTGGTTTACTGTTGTCAGAATTTTTAGATTCCAATTGTATGGCTAAGGCAGTAGCTAAATCTGCAAGTAGGTCATTAGGTTTATTAATAGCTAAATGTAAAGCTAATGGAGGTTTTCAATTTGATACATTTACAAAGCTTTTTGATACACTTGTTATGTCTGTAATTGAATACGGTGCCTCCATTTGGGGTCACCAGGATTTTTCTTGTATTAATGCTGTAAAAAATAGAGCAATGAAATTTTTTATGGGTGTGGGTAAATACACCCCTAACTTAGCCTTATATGGAGATATGGGTTGGATGCCCAGTATTATATCTCAGTGGACATGTATTTTTAGATTATGGTCGAGACTTACTAAAATGTCTCATTGTAGAGTTGATAAAAAGGTTTTCTTATGGGGCAATAATTGCTGTAATAGTAAATGTAAAAATTGGAATTATAGAGTCAATGTGAAATTTAAAGAAATGGATATGGAGTTTTTATGTAATACTGATTTTTCTATTGATAAAAAATACAATTAAACAAATTGAACATGAAAATTTTTGTAGATATAAAGAGAACATGGAGAAGTGGTACTCTGACTTAATGTACAATGAAAGAAGTAAATTGCGAACATATAGAATGTTTAAGCAATGTTTTAATAGAGAAAAATATTTATGTATTAATATGCCTGGAAAATATAAGAGTGCACATGCTAAATTTAGATGTGGTGTTGCACCTCTGAGAATAGAAACTGGTCGATATGAATGCATTATGGTTGACAATAGATTATGTTTTAATGAGCGATGTAAGAAAAATAACATTATTGAAGATGAGAAACATGTGTTAATTAACTGCCCAGTATATGCAGATTTACGAGCTATTTTATTTAGACATGCTAGCTCTTTTAATTGTGATTTTGTTAATTTGTCTGATGATGATAAATTCAAATTTTTATTCACTGATGAAAATGTGTGTTACTTTTTAGCCAAAATCTGCTATGATGTATTATTAAAAAGAAAAGGTATTTTATATAATTGTAGATAATAATGTGTTTTGTAGAAATGTTTTTTTACAGTCTCTCATAACTCTTTTTACAGTGGCTCATGTTGTTTTGAATATTATTGTTATTTTATTAATGTATAAATGTATGTCAATTTTGAGGTGAGACTCAAATAAAGTATTTGTCTTCTCTTGTCTTGTCTGTATTGCAATCAAACACGAAAATAAAAATAATACTTTAATTTTAATTGCGAAACTCAGCTTAACTGCACAGAATACAATAACTGTTTGTTTTGACTACACTTGATTTAATAAGACACGATTCATTGAAAACCTACAAGTTTTTACCTGTATTTTGTCGGCAGATCAAAAGGTGTAGGCATTCGAGGAATAAACCAAAGTCAGTCTTATTATACTCTTCAACTTCGAAAAAGTAATTTCCTAATTAACGACGTTTGGCCTGAGAACACTAATCCGATTAGTACTATATAAGATCGGACAATGATAATATTTACATTAATAGAAAGAACAATATTCATTTTCAATGAATGACTAATTGACTTTATAAGCCGTTGTTTGGGAGTCTTCCATTCAGTAACCCACACATTTACAAACATGTTTTGACAACAGAAACATTTATGTTTTCGTTAAATTGAGTAGTTAAAAAAAATTCAGTTTGAACAGTCCCGTTAGATCTTGTAGATCTCGTTAAAAACTTATATATATTGGATTTGTTGGACGGGAATATGTGGATTTTGACATATTTCAATTAAGAATAGCAATCAGGACAAAATCTTCTTTGAAATTATATCAACTTTTTCACGTTCTCAGTCTGATCTTGACCAGACCAGATCGACCTGATCGTATATGGGTTGTAGGGATAATTGGGTATGCACAATTTTAGTATAAAAACGTACAAAACAGTGTTTTCAGACAAAGCCTCGGATTTTTTATTACTCCGAGTGTATTTATACAGTATAGGATATGCAATACATATGTACAAACCCCCTGCTTTTACAAAATGGTTGTTTTGCAAATCAAAAGGTAGTCGGTTTAACATAGGTGAATGTCAAGTTTATTAGTTTAGTGAAGGGAGGGAAATTGGACAAGAAAGTTGAATCAAGCAGTACATACAGTGGAGATCAGTTCTAACCTCTCATAAATTCTGTCAGAATCTGTCAGGAGAACTGTTCTAGAACAGTATGTAGAACTGTCAGCCTGACACCTTTTAGTCAGTTCTAGGTTAGAACTGTTCTAGCTAGAACTGATTTGGTCAGTTCTACCTAGAACTGATTTGGACAGTTCTAGCTAGAACTGATCCTGACAGTTCTACCCTAAAACAGTTTTAGACAGTTCTAGCTAGAACTGACCAAATCTTTGGTCAGTTCTACTTCTAGAACAGTTCTACGGTTAGAATTGGTTTCAAATTCTACGGCTAAAATTGATTTATAAATTCTACGGCCAAAATTAATTTATAAATTCTACGGCTAAAATTGATTTATAAATTCTACGGCTAAAATTGATTTATAAGTTTTAAGAAATATTTGTCTTAATATAAAGGCTTCGGCAAAATAGCGATTAATATTATATAGAGTTTTGCTATTTTGCCGGTTTTATTTCAGATTTATAATCGGCAAGAAAACATGTTTAACCCCGCCATATTCTGCATGTATGTGCCTGTTCCAAGTCAGGAGCCCGTAATTCAGTGATTTTCTTTTGTTGATGTACATGTGTAACATAAAATATTTGTTTTTCTTTCATTTTTTTGTACATAAATTAGGCCGTTGAATTGTTTTACATTTGTTATTCTGGGAGTCAGGATGGCTCGTTATCACATAACAAAATTATCTGACCTCATTAACCAAATGTAATATTTGTTTACGAGTAGTTTTCATACCTCGGACGGACCTGTTTAACAAAAATCTTTTGACCACATCAATCTAAACTGACATTATTTGCTCTTTCTTTCTGCAAATCTATATACATGTAGCTGCACAGTACTTCAGTTTTAATTTTAGGTCAAGAGGGACTGTACTATACAAGTTACAGCAATATTGGAAAACAATTTTGTTCGCATCAATTTATAGTGCCAGCATGCAGGGACAGATCCAGCCATTTTAAAAGGGGGGGGGGGTTCCAACTATATGTTCCCATTCAAATGCATTGATCGTAAAAAAAAGGGGGTTCCAACTCCTGAACCCCAACCCCCCTTGATCTGCCAATAAGCATGTCCTCTTTTTATTCAAAATATTGAATCGTAAACAAATATCAGTAGTTTTCATACTTCAGACTGAGTCGTATAATAAAATCTTTTGACCGTTTCAACCAAAACTTACCATATTTGCTTTTTTTTTTATGTAAATCTAAATAGCTGCACAGTAGTTCAGTTATAATTTTAGGTCAAGAGGGACTGTAGTATAAAAATAATTACAATATTGGAAATCAATGACCACAATTTTTTTTCTCGAATCAATTGAGAGTGCCAGCATTTCCTATTTTTATTCAAAATATCGCATCAGAAACAAATATCAGTAGTTTTCATACCTCAGACTGACAGTAACATGTAATCATGTAACAAAATTATTTTTCTGCATCAATCAAAACTGACCATACTTGACAGCATCAACCAAAACTGACCATATTTGACCGCATCAACCAAACCTGACCATATTTGACCGCATCAACCAAAACTGACCATATTTGACCGCATCAACCAAAACTGACCATATTTGCTCTTTTTTATGTAACTCTTATAGTGGCATAGTAAATCTGTAATATTTTTATGTAAGGATGGATTGTAAAATCATGAAAATACAAATGATAGAAATATTGGAACACAATGCTACCTAATTTCATTTGCATCAATTTAGAATGCCAGCATGTCCTCTTTTTATTCAAAATATTGCATCATAAACAAATATCAGTAGTTTTCATACCTCAGACTGACTGGTATAACAAAATAATTTGTCCGCATCGACCAAAACTGACCATATTTGCACTTTATTATGTATATGATGTCAATCTTAATAGCCGCAAAGTAAATCACGTATATTTTTTATATCAGGATGGATTGTTTAATATAAATGAAAGCAATATTGGAAAATAAAATTATGCTCACATCAGTTTATAGTGCCAGCATGTCCTCTTTTTCATCAAAATTTTGAATCGTAAACTAATTTCAGTAGTTTTGATATCTCAGACTGACTCATGAATATAACAAAATTATTTGTCCGCATCAACCAAAACTGACAATATTTGACAGCATCAACCAAAACTGACCATATGTGACAGCATCAACCAAAACTGACCATAATTACACTTTGTTATGTAAATCTTAATATATATATAGCCGCATACTACATGTAAATCACTTATAGTAATACATATTACGATGGATTGTATAATTCAAATGACAGCAATATCAATGAATATTGGAACACATTGGCTACAAAAAAATTTCCACATCAATTTAGAAAATCAACAAGTCCTCTTTGTATTCAAAATATTGAATTGTAAACAAATTTCAGTGGTTTCGATATATCAGACTGAGTGAGAGTTGTTTTAACAAAATTATTTGACCGCATCAACCAAAACTGAACTTATTTACACTTAATCATGTAAATATACATGTATATGGCCTCATTGTAAACATGGTAAACCAATATTATTTCTATGTGAGGACGGATCGTATGATAAAAATGACACCAACTTTGAAACACAATACACCTTATTGCTAATCCTGGCTGACCCGGCCTCTTGAACTTTTGAAGCATACAACAATGACTTTTCCATTGTGGCGTCAGATATTTTGTTTTATGACGTCAAAATTTTACGGGAACCTGTGTGATATCCAGTAATGGCAGACAAATAGCGACAAGGTGTATTTATACCATATCTAAGAATTTAGCGTGCCATTATTTCCTCTCTGTATCCATAATAATGAACCGTCATTAAACATGCTAGGGTGACTTTTGAACATGTTTAAGTCAGTAGTTTGTGATGGTTTTTTTTTAAACTAAAATATTTAATGGCATCATCCAACACTCACATGTCTGATTCATATACTTTATTTTAAAAATAAAATAAAAAGTACATGTATGGGAAGTTCTCTTCTTGGAATAGTATACTGTTAATATAATTTGAAGAAGGCAAAGAAACATGCATGATTTTGTTTGTAGCCGAACTTCCAGCGGCAAATGTTTCATTCGTGTTCAGATCCAGTATATTTTTCTGAGTTGCAAACTCCCAGATATCATTTATAATAGTTATGGATAAGTCTGGCTAAATTGACGAGATGGTGCAAATGTATTATATATAGTTTTTTTACGTTGTACAACACTTTTTTCATTAATATTCCATAATTCATCCACTGTACAATTTTCGTATGAACATTTGTCAAAACAGAATCTTTAATGAATGTAAATCCAATGCAAACAAGGTATAAAATTACGATTAAAATTCCATGAATTAAATGCAGAGTTTTATTTAGAAAGAGACTGTTAAAAACGGGGAAGTCAACGAAGAAACGTAAACAATGATGTTTCCGTATGCAATCTTATAAAAATATTTCTCCGAGTTGGGTAACCATCTATTCACTTCGATATTTTTACATGTAACGTAATAAAAGTCGTTTGATCAGTAAAAAATATAGAAAATCTGCTATTTAATATATAGCAAAGTAATTGGAAGTGATTTATTTCTTCTAAATTCTAAAGTGCCCTTATTGCAGTGACGTCATTTAGAACTGTTCTACAGTCCTGACTGACTTAGTCAGTTCTGCTGACAGTTCTACGGTTAGAAGTGATTTGGACAGTTCTACCTAGAACTGATTTAGACAGTTCTACCCTAGAACTGATCCTGACAGTTCTACCTAGAACTGATTTGGTCAGTTCTACCTAGAACTGATTCTGACAGTTCTACTTAGAACAGTTCTAGGGTAGAACTGTTCTAGGTAGAACTGTTCTAGGACAGTTTAGAACAGTTCTATGACAGAATATTCTGACAGTTCTAATGAGAGGTTAGAAGTGATCTCCACTGTACATACGTTCAGTGGTTAAACAAACTATTTAAGGGATCAACTGTTCGTTTTATCGTTGTTCATAAGACCTTAATACATAATCATAAATCCTTACCTGCCATTTTCTTTGATATAAAAGTTTAAATCGTATCTATGACACAACTGAACATAGATTATAATATAGGACATTCAACTGGTTTATGATATAGGGCATTCAACTACTTTTACGTCCATATACTACACAATGTACTCTACTTTTGAACCATTATTTAATTGTTAAGGCTAGCATTCATGTATTCAAAAAGATGATAAACATGATGAATAACTATGCAGTCTGTGGTACAGGTGATATACATGATATATATGAATAATAACTAAAAATATTAATGTTTTTAAAATTTTGTAATACGCGTATGGTCGGGGTAATTAACGCTCTGTTACACTCTGTTACAGTTTACTTTTTAAACTTATAAACTATTCATATGGTATGACAGCTCATTAAAAAGACGCTATCATAGAGATGATTTTATTATTATATTATAATAGCTAAATAAGAATGAGAAGTTTCACATAGTTAAATTTATTTTATTTTACTATGCGAAAACTATTATAAAAGCATTTTATACCGATGGTCATAACGGATGGTCATTACCGATTTTTTTTTATTACGAGTGACTTAAAAATAATAAAAAATTCTTGAACTGTTACACAAAACTTGAAGGCACTGGATGGTAACATAGTTTATTTAATTTGTCTTGTGACTATGGTGTATTGCAGTCATGTTACGATATTTGAGACCTATAGCTTTTTAAAAACACCGTAGACATACCGGAATGACCCAAGACTCGATATCTCTGTACGCAGCTACAAAAAAGCTAGCTTTTCACTCGCAAACAAAAGCCGTAAATGAAAAGGATCGTGCACAACCAAATTGAATACTTGCAAATGCAAAAAGCTATGATACTGTGTGGAAGAAAATGTCACCCCAAGCCTACATACAAGTATGTAATTAGAGATGAAAACTAACTATGGCATCAATGTTTATTTTTTACGTAGTATTTGAATTATAAAAAATTACACTGTCATGTAACCATCATTCATTTCATTCATTTTTTAGATTAAGTTTTTGTATTATTGAAACTTTTGAATGTAATTAAAACAAAATACCTGTATGGTCAAAATACCGATATGGTCCAGCCCGGTAATAACCAAACGAGTATTATACTCATATGGTCCGACCATACGAGTATTAAACTCATATGGTCCGACCATACGCGTACGGTCGGACCATACGCGTACGGTCGGACCATACGCGTATGGTCGGACCATATGAGTATACGCATATGGTCATGACCATACGCGTATGGTCCAAATACTCGTATGGTCCGGAACATATATAAAGCATTCACCGAAGCACATATTTAATAGTGCGCAAAGGTCTTCAAACCAAAAATGTGTGCATATTCAATGCTTTTACAACCCCCTTATATCTACATGTGTATACTGCAATAAAACCACGATTTAGGCTACGCGCTAAAACACAGCGTTTTCTTTGTTTTCATCTCTACAATGCTACGAAGCTCATCTTCTATTGTCATTTATGTTTTAAGATATCTGCTCATACACGTTCCTTCCCATTGCAAGATTTATACAAATGAAGTCTCTTGATAAAACAAGTCTCTAATAAGTTATGAATCAAATTAACATCACAAGCAGGTCAATATTTATTATATAACTTTGGACATACTAATTGATATAAAAACATCTGTTCTTATGAAACTTTTAACAATTAGCCCTTTTGTCGGAATGTTCAATATGAGCCTTAATTTACGAGCTTCTCGCAGCGAGTACTGTTATATATATACACACAAGGCTCCGTGGTGTTGACCTTAAATGGTTTACTTTTGCAAATTGTGACTTGGATGGAGGGTTGTCTCATTGGCACTCATACCACATCTAATAATGTCTATCAAATTAAAGCTGGCTGCCCAAACAGTCCTCTGCTTAATAGATAAGGTAAAAACTTCGAAAAATTAAATAAAACTTAGATCATTATTATTATTATTATTATAACAATAATCAGAAATTATATTGAAAAAAGGATTTGCTGTTTTAATCATTTAAACTAGAGGCTCTAAAGAGCCTGTGTCGCTCACCTTGGTCTATGTGAATATTAAACAATGGACACAGATGGATTCATGACAAAATTGTGTTTTTGGTGATGGTGATGTGTTTGTTACAGTAGATCTTACTTTACTAAACATTCTTGCTGCTTACAATTATCTCTATCTATAACAGTACTTTCTGTGGAAAATGTTATTGAAAATCTTCAAATTTTAAGAAAATTGTTAAAAATTGACTATGAAGGGCAATAACTCCTTAGGGGGTCAATTGACTATTTTGGTCATACTGACTTATTTTTATTTCTTACTTTGCTGTACATTATTGCTGTTTACAGTTTATCTCTATCTATAATAATATTCAAGATAATAACAAAAAAACAGCAAAATTTCCTCAAAATTACCAATTCAGGGGCAGCAACATAACAACCAATTATCTGATTCATCTGAAAATTCCAGGGCAGATAGATCGTGACCTGATCAACAATTTTACTTCCTGTCAGATTTGCTCTTAATGCTTTGGTTTTTGAGTTATAAGCCAAAAACTACATTTTACCCCCATATTCTATTTTTAGCCATGGCGGCCATCTTGGTTTGTTGGCCGAGTTACCGGACACATTTTTTAACTAGATACCCCAATGATGATTATGGCCAAGTTTGGTTAAATTTGGCCCAGTAGTTTCAGAGGAGAAGATTTTTCTAAAAGATTAACTTACTAAGATTTACGAAAAATGGTTAAAAATTGACTATAAATGGCAATAACTCCTAAAGTGGTCAACTGACCATTTTGGTCATTGTGACTTATTTGTAGATCTTACTTTGCTGAACATTATTGCTGTTTACAGTTTATCTCTATCTATAATAATATTCAAGATAATAACCAAAAACAGCAAAATTTCCTTAAAATTACCATTTCAGGGGCAGCAACCCAACAACGGAATGTCCGATTCATCTGAAAATTTCAGGGCAGATAGATCTTGACCTGATGAACAATTTTACCGCTGTCAGATTTGCTCTAAATGCTTTGATTTTTGAGTTATAAGCCCAAACTGCATTTTACCCCTATGTTTTTTATGGCGGCCATCTTGGTTGGTTGGGCGGGCCACCGGACACATTTTTTAAACTAATACCCCAATGATGATTATGGCCAATTTTGGTTAAATTTGGCCCAGTAGTTTCAGAGGAGAAGATTTTTCTAAAAAATTACTAAGATTTACGAAAAATGGTTAAAAATTGACTATAAAGGGCAATAACTCCTTAGTAGGTCAACTGACCATTTTGGTCATGTTGACTTATTTGTAGATCTTACTTTGCTGAACATTATTGCTGTTTACAGTTTATCTTTATCTATAATAATATTCAAGATAATAACCAAAAACAGCAAAATTTCCTTAAAATTACCATTTCAGGGGCAGCAACCCAACAACGGAATGTCCGATTCATCTGAAAATTTCAGGGCAGATAGATCTTGACCTGATGAACAATTTTACCGCTGTCAGATTTGCTCTAAATGCTTTGATTTTTGAGTTATAAGCCCAAACTGCATTTTACCCCTATGTTTTTTATGGCGGCCATCTTGGTTGGTTGGGCGGGGCACCGGACACATTTTTTAAACTAATACCCCAATGATGATTATGGCCAATTTTGGTTAAATTTGGCCCAGTAGTTTCAGAGGAGAAGATTTTTCTAAAAAATTACTAAGATTTACGAAAAATGGTTAAAAATTGACTATAAAGGGCAATAACTCCTTAGGGGGTCAACTGACCATTTTGGTCATGTTGACTTATTTGTAGATCTTACTTTGCTGAACATTATTGCTGTTTACAGTTTATCTTTATCTATAATAATATTCAAGATAATAACCAAAAACAGCAAAATTTCCTTAAAATTACCATTTCAGGGGCAGCAACCCAACAACGGAATGTCCGATTCATCTGAAAATTTCAGGGCAGATAGATCTTGACCTGATGAACAATTTTACCGCTGTCAGA
Organism: Mytilus galloprovincialis; assembly: GCF_965363235.1. NCBI lineage: Eukaryota > Metazoa > Mollusca > Bivalvia > Mytilida > Mytilidae > Mytilus > Mytilus galloprovincialis. The sequence goes on along the minus strand of NC_134842.1, from coordinate 45,434,956 downwards.
TTTGCTCTAAATGCTTTGATTTTTGAGTTATAAGCCCAAACTGCATTTTACCCCTATGTTTTTTATGGCGGCCATCTTGGTTGGTTGGGCGGGGCACCGGACACATTTTTTAAACTAATACCCCAATGATGATTATGGCCAATTTTGGTTAAATTTGGCCCAGTAGTTTCAGAGGAGAAGATTTTTCTAAAAAATTACTAAGATTTACGAAAAATGGTTAAAAATTGACTATAAAGGGCAATAACTCCTTAGGAGGTCAACTGACCATTTTGGTCATGTTGACTTATTTGTAGATCTTACTTTGCTGAACATTATTGCTGTTTACAGTTTATCTTTATCTATAATAATATTCAAGATAATAACCAAAAACAGCAAAATTTCCTTAAAATTACCATTTCAGGGGCAGCAACCCAACAACGGAATGTCCGATTCATCTGAAAATTTCAGGGCAGATAGATCTTGACCTGATGAACAATTTTACCGCTGTCAGATTTGCTCTAAATGCTTTGATTTTTGAGTTATAAGCCCAAACTGCATTTTACCCCTATGTTTTTTATGGCGGCCATCTTGGTTGGTTGGGCGGGCCACCGGACACATTTTTTAAACTAATACCCCAATGATGATTATGGCCAATTTTGGTTAAATTTGGCCCAGTAGTTTCAGAGGAGAAGATTTTTCTAAAAAATTACTAAGATTTACGAAAAATGGTTAAAAATTGACTATAAAGGGCAATAACTCCTTAGGGGGTCAACTGACCATTTTAGTCATGTTGACTTATTTGTAGTTCTTACTTTGCTGAACATTATTGCTGTTTACAGTTTATCTTTATCTATAATAATATTCAAGATAATAACCAAAAACAGCAAAATTTCCTTAAAATTACCATTTCAGGGGCAGCAACCCAACAACGGAATGTCCGATTCATCTGAAAATTTCAGGGCAGATAGATCTTGACCTGATGAACAATTTCACCGCTGTCAGATTTGCTCTAAATGCTTTGATTTTTGAGTTATAAGCCCAAACTGCATTTTACCCCTATGTTTTTTATGGCGGCCATCTTGGTTGGTTGGGCGGGCCACCGGACACATTTTTTAAACTAATACCCCAATGATGATTATGGCCAATTTTGGTTAAATTTGGCCCAGTAGTTTCAGAGGAGAAGATTTTTCTAAAAAATTACTAAGATTTACGAAAAATGGTTAAAAATTGACTATAAAGGGCAATAACTCCTTAGGGGGTCAACTGACCATTTTAGTCATGTTGACTTATTTTTAGATCTTACTTTGCTGAACATTATTGCTGTTTACAGTTTATCTTTATCTATAATAATATTCAAGATAATAACCAAAAACAGCAAAATTTCCTTAAAATTACCATTTCAGGGGCAGCAACCCAACAACGGAATGTCCGATTCATCTGAAAATTTCAGGGCAGATAGATCTTGACCTGATGAACAATTTCACCGCTGTCAGATTTGCTCTAAATGCTTTGATTTTTGAGTTATAAGCCCAAACTGCATTTTACCCCTATGTTTTTTATGGCGGCCATCTTGGTTGGTTGGGCGGGCCACCGGACACATTTTTTAAACTAATACCCCAATGATGATTATGGCCAATTTTGGTTAAATTTGGCCTAGTTGTTTCAGAGGAGAAGATTTTTGTAAAAGTTAACGCAGGACGACGACGGACGACGACGACGGACGACGACGGACGCCGGACGCCAAGTGATAAGAAAAGCTCACTTGGCCTTTCGGCCAGGTGAGCTAAAAATGTATGTTTTGTTTGATTATTCTTTGAACGTTCAAATTATAATTTATTTTGTACTGTTTCTTCTTTTTCTTTATTCTATTCATAGCACTAGTATATATTAATAGGAGATTAGTAAAAGAACCAAAAAAGTAAAAAAAATATATATAAACAGTCTCCGGGACAAGTTTGCAATTCCGCTGAGTGCAAAAGTTGTCACCTTAATTTTTGGAGTTAAGTCAAAATGAAGTTGATAACTTGATTGGTATTGGTTCCCTGATATTTGTCCTAAAATTTTTTGGCTCTAGCACCACTGTTGAAAAAGTTATGCCCCTTTTTTCAACAATTTCCTCAGAGGAAAAGTAGTTTTCCTCAAGGGAAATCAAATTTCCCTAAAGGAAAAAGATTTTTCCTCAAGGGAAATTGTTTTTTCCTCGAGGGAAAAAGATTTCCCTTAGGGAATTTGCTGCATAAATATTTCCTTTGAGGAAATTCTATTTCCTTAGAGGAAATTCTTTTTCCTTTGAGGAAATTTGCGGCTTCAAATTTTCCTTTGAGGAAATTCTATTTCCTTAGAGGAAATTTGCGGCTTCAAATTTTCCCTTGAGGAAATACTTTTTCCTGTGAGGAAATTTGTAGCTTCAAATTTTCCTTGGAGGAAATACTTTTTCCTGTGAGGAAATTGTTGACAAACACTTTTCCTTAAGGGAAAATTCAAGACAACAAATTTCCTCTAAGGAAATCATTGTTCTTCAAATTTCCTCAAAGGAAATTTCTGAACATCAAATTTCCCTTAAGGAAATGTTTTCCCTTATTTTTAAATTGTTAAACATTTCTTCACTATACCATGTATACAAACAGTATGAATATAATTTTTACAAGACTGAATAATTGATACAAATGATATTTAAAACTTTAATAAATGTTTGACTCAACATTTTAATGACATTGAAAATTAATACAGTCTGACTGTTAAGGTCTAGGTATTCAATGTTCATACTTTTTATATAACTTTAACTTTGATTTATAAAAAAAAAATTGTAGCAAAGGATTCTGTTTTCTTTGTAATTGTATCAACGCACTACATTAATAAGTAACCAATTTGAATGTCATACCATTTGTAGTGTTCTAGAGAATTTGTTTATATTTGCAGATTAAATAATAAAATAAACACTTTTCCTGTTATTTTAAATTAAAATTTTCTTCTGTTTCAGCTTGTGTACAGTTATTCAATCCACTAGTAAGAATTCAGTGAATACATTATTCCACTCACTAAACATTTTCCTTCAACTCTTAAGAGAAACATTTTTGCAAATTGTTCTTCAATGATCTTCTTCTGTATATATTTGATATGAGGGAGCAATGTAACTGAGTAGATAAAACTGGTGTTCCTTTTTTCAACAACAAAATAGTACTTTTTCTGCATTTCTCCTTTATTTCGACTAATATATAAATTATGTTGTTGCTTTTATACAATAGTGTTTTTGTGTACTATGATAGAACTCCATTTTGTTTAAGGCCATTATCATGTGATTATGATGAAATTTCCTATTTCTTTTTTTGCAGGAAAGCACACATTCCAGTTCAATTTCCTCTTCAGTATTGACCTATTGATCATGAAAACAAAGATGTCTGATCACCTATAAATACACAAAATAAACAAATAAAATGTTATAAATGGAGAGAGAAACAGCAATAAAAGTTTATTTTGTCATGTTTATTAACATTTTAAATATATTTCCTTTCTTGAAATTTTAGCGGGAAAATATCATCTCTTGATTTTTGATGCCTTATCATTTATAAGTTTAAGTTATCAAGAACTATTGAAAATTAACAAAGATTTTATAAGACTTTTATAGATGGCTTATAATTATACATGTACATGTAAAAGATTTATAAAAAGAAAAATGGGGATCAATGGTGAAAAATTGTTAGGGCATTCAATTTGATAAAACCAGAGTATTACGAAAATCTGACAAAAAACCCAAAACCTGACAAGCGAACATCCTTAAAAAATGCGAACCTCAGTCTCCTAAATATGTGTCAGTCGATTCTGTTCTACATCAGCAGAAATTAGTAAGTCTTCCCGAATTAACATGATTAAGCGGTTCAGTTTCTGTTCTCATTGAAGTCGCCTTTTAGCTGAGAGTCAAAGAGAAAACTCAACAACAAACAATGATAGGGGACGTAGATTTTTATATACATGTAGATAAGTTTGTATTTGTTTGGTTTTTATTTTTAATGTTTTTAAGCGTTGGGAAATTTGTTTCTAATGTGTAAATAACCGTCTCTCATAATTCTATAATGTCATTGAATGGCTTTTACATATACATGTGTAATTTGTTTTAATCAATGTGTTATGTAATGTAATGCTTTGTAAAAGGTGAGACGTTAATAAAAATATTGTATTGTATTGTATATTATTACTCTTCAACATCGAAAAAAGCAATTTCCTAATAAACGAAGATTGACCTGAGGACACTAATCAATTAATACTTGTCTAGTATATAAGATTAGACAATGATACTATTTATATTAATAGAAAGAACAATATATTCATTTTTAATGAATAACTAAGGGACGACATCAAAAGTTCAATATAGGATAAAAAACTTAATTCACATATTTTTTTCGCTGACCCCCCTATCCCCCTTCTTAACTTAATTTGGGAAAAATTGATTTACCTATATGGATATATGTAAAATCGATTTTAGATTAACAAAACTTGCAGCAATGTTGCCTCCCCTTCCCAAACTATTTGATTTAAGTTTTTTATCCTACATCGATCTTTTGATGTCAACCCCAAGTGACTTTGTAAGCCGTTATTTGCATTGGGAGTCTTCAATACAGTAACCCACGAATTAACAAACATGTTTCGACAGCAAAAACATTCATGTGTACGTTAAATGGAGTAGTCTAAGTGTATTTCTTAAAAGAAAACTTCAGTTTGAACAGTCCAATGCATTTAGATCTTGTACATCTCGTTAGAAACTAATATATTGGATTTATTGGCCTGGAATATGTCACAGTGGTTTTTGACATCATTCTAAGTGAATTAAGAATAGCAACCAGCCCTGAAGACAAAATTTTCTTTGAAATTATATTTATATATTAGAAATAATTGTTTAAAACATCCAAGCCATATAAAACTCAGCCGATTGGATCAAGTTCACCACTGGACGAAAATTAAATATTAAGGATTCAACTTTGAGACTTTTTGTTTTGCGACATGGCGTGTGTATACATTAACGTCGGTGGGACATTGTTTCAGACGAAACTCTCAACTCTTCAGAAATACCCTGATACACTGTTGGGTTCATTAGCAATATCATGCGAATTTTATAATAAGGAACATGAACAGTTTTACTTCGATAGAAATCCAGAACTTTTTAATACTGTGTTGGACTATTATAGAAATGATGTTATTCATCTTCCAACACATTTATGCGGATGGTTATGGAAGTCTGAATTAGAGTTTTGGAAAAATCCTTTAGCACACATCTCAGAGTGTTGTTTTAAAACTTACGTCAAATACGACGATAAAGAGGCTACAGCGACAAAGCTTAGAGAAACGTTTGCGACAGCGTCATTTGTAAATTCCTACTTGCCTTCTCCATTAAATAAAATTCGACACAGAGTATGGTTGTTCATTGATGAACCTTCTTCATCTATATATGCTAGGGTAAGTAAAATTAGAGGTTACCCCCCCCCCCCCTTTATCACTAACCGCGATCTAACTAAAGCCAAATGTCAACATTAGTAACCCTAACTTGAGGTCTTTTACACTCGTTTCATACTAGTTACCTTGTCTTGATAGTAATCTACCAAAATCTCATCTATATATTATGAATAATCAAGTCAGAAAATATAACTATGCCATAAGCATATACACAAAAATAAACTCAATTCTTTAAACTCAACAACTTTATATCAAATCAATTCAATTTTCGTTTGAATTTTTTTTTTCAGTTCGCGTATTAATAGTTTGAAACAAAATAAGAATATTTCTTTTTTCTTTTTTTTTTTGCATTTACATTCTGTATGAAAGTTATTGTTCAAGATCATGCCTTCCTGTAATGTATGAACTGTTCTTCAAAGTAAAGTTACCGATATTAGAGTCATTAATTTATTCGCGGCATGAAAAATTATCTTTGTCAACTTTATTCAAAATATTTCTTATTATGATTAGGAAGGATTTTTAGAAACTTGTCGTTTGTTGTTACCGTATGTGAGCTCTAGACTGATGTATTTTTTGTTTGTATTGAGTTCCGGTTTATTTTACGCTTATCCACATCTCCATACATGTATGTTCATGTTTGACATTAATGGAGTCCGATAGGAATTTTTTTCTTTTTCCTGTTTGCGGAATTGTTTTTATATTATGACAAAATTAGCAAACAATAGGCTTCACCTTTTTTATAACGTATTGGGAACATTTAGAACCCAATATAACCTAGCTGTATGTCACCGTACGGCCATCAACAATTAGCAGAACTTATACCTCATAGTAAGCAACGGCTTACAAAAGTGCAATTTCTAAAAAAAAAACCTCAAAAAAAAAAAAAAAACTCTCCGTTCAATCGCAATTTGTAAAAGAAAATCATGATAGGTCAAAGTACGGCCTTCAACACGGAGCCTTAGTCCCATACCGAACAGCAAGCTATAAAGGGCCCCAAAATGATTAATGTAAACCCATTTAAACCGGAAAACCAACTGTGTTACAGTCTAATCTACAGTGGAGATCACTTCTAACCTCTCATTAAATCTGTCAGGAGAACTGTTCTAGGACAGTACGTAGAACTGTCAGCCTGACACCTTTTAGTCAGTTCTAGGTTAGAACTGTTCTAGCTAGAACTGATTTGGTCAGTTCTCCCTAGAACTGATTTGGACAGTTCTACCTAGAACTGATCCTGACAGTTCTACCCTAGAACAGTTTTAGACAGTTCTACCTACAAATCTTTGGTCAGTTCTACTTCTAGAACAGTTCTGTGGTTAGAATTGATTACAAATTCTACGGCCAGAATTGATTTATAAATTCTACGGCTAGAATTGATTTATAAATTCTACGGCTAGAATTGATTTATAAATTATACGGCTAGAATTGATTTATAAATCCTACAGCTAAAATTGATTTATAAATTCTACGGCTAGAATTGATTTGGTTTAAATTTAAGAACTCTTTGTCTAAATATAAAGGCTTCGGCAAAATAGCGATTAATATTATTTAATAAAGAGTTTTGCTATTTTGCCGGATTTAACCCCGCCATATTCTGCATGTATGTGACTGTTCCAAGTCAGGAGCCTGTTATTCGGTGATTTTCTTTTGTTGATGTGTTGCATAAATTATTTGTTTTTCTTACATTTTTATGCCCCACCTACGATAGTAGAGGGGCATTATGTTTTCTGGTCTGTGCGTCCGTTCGTCCGTCCGTTCGTCCGTCCGTTCGTCCGTCTGTCCCGATTCGGGTTAAAGTTTTTGGTCGAGGTAGTTTTTGATGAAGTTGAAGTCCAATCGACTTCAAACTTGGTACACATGTTTCCTATGATATGATCTTTCTAATTTTAATGCCAAATTAGAGAGATTTTATCCCAATTTCACGGTCCACTGAACATAGAAAATGATAGTGCGAGTGGGGCATTCGTGTACTGAGGACACATTCTTGTTTTAACATAAAATTAAGCCGTTAATATTGGGGGGGGGGGGGAGGGGGGGCATTATTATTTCATTTATTTTACATTTGTCATTCGGGGAGTCAGGATGACTCGTTTTACATAACAAAATTATTTGACCTTAATGTAATACGTTATTCCGGCCCAAACCTCCAGGGACGGATCCAGCAGTTTAAAAAAAAGGGGGGGTCCAACTAAAATTTATTGTCCTCGTTCAAATGCATTGATCGTCCATAAAAAGGGTGCTGTACAGTAATTCAGTTATAATTTTAGGTCAAGAGGGATTGTAATATATACAAGTTATAGCAATATTGGAAAACAATGACCTCAAATTTTGTTCGCATGAATTTATAGTGCCAGCATGTCCTCTTTTTGTTCAAAGTATTGAATCGTAAACAAATATCAGTAGTTTTCATACTTCAGACTGAGTCGTGTAATAAAATCTTTTGACCGCATCAATCTAAACTGACCTTATTTGCTCTTTCTTTCTGCAAATCTATATAGCTGTACAGTAATTCAGTTATAATTTTAGGTCAAGAGGGACTGTAATATACAAGTTACAGCAACATTGGAAAACAATGACCTCAAAATTTTGTTCGCATGAATTTATAGTGCCAGTATATCCTCTTTTATTCAAAGTATTGAATCGTAAACAAATATCAGTAGTTTTCATACTTCAGACTGAGTTGTATAATAAAATCTTTTGACCGCATCAACCAAAACAGACCATATTTGCATTTTTTTTATGTGAGTCTATATAGTTGCACAGTACTTCAGCATGTTCAGTTATATTTTTTTTACTGTAGTATATATAAATAACTGCAATATTGGAAATTGAACAAACATCAGTAGTTTTCATACCTCAGACTGACTCATGTAACAAACATATGTGTCTGCATCAATCAAAACTGACCATATTTGACAGCATCAACCAAATCTGACCATATATGACTGCATCAGCCAAAACTGATCATTTTGCTTTTTTTAATGTAAAAATGCGCGACACTGGTTTTTTAATAGTGTGCACCACATTATTTATGTTACTTCGAATAGACAGAAAAAAATGATAAGTCATTTCTTATAATTTAATTCTAAATTCCATTTTAAACCTTGCCAAACCATGAAAAAACGTTGATGACATTACGGTCACATGACTAACTTATGTCTATGGGCGCTGATAACACAATAACGACAGAAGACCCGTTACATCCAAACTTAAATTATTAAATAATGAACCGTCACAAAAAGTGACTTTTTAAGTCAGTAGTTCATGATGGTTTTTTTTTTAAACAAAACTATTTAACGGCATCATCCAACACTCACATCACTGATTCATATACTTTATTTTAAAATGAAAAGTACATGTATGAGAAGTTCTCTTCTTGGAAAGGTATACTGACTATAAAAGCCTTACGTCCAGTGGCAAATATTTCATTCATGTTCAGATCGAGTATATTTTTCTGACGTTCCAGACTCCCAGATATTATTCATTATCGTTATGGATAAGTTTGGCAACGAGATAATGCAAATCTGAGACCTCAGTGCAAATGTACATAGACTAGTTTTCTTGGGTTTAACAACACTGTGTTCATTACTATGATATCCCATTATTCATCCACTGTACAATTTTCGTGTGAACATTTGTCAAAACAGAATCTTAAATCATGAATGTAAATCCAAGGCAAACAAGGTAAATTAAGATTAAATTTACTTGAATTAAATGCAGAACTTTATATTTACGAAGAGACTGTTAAAAACGGGGAACGAAGTCAACGTAAACAATGCATGATGTTTCATTTGCAATCTCATAAAAATATTTCTCCGATGAGTTGGATAACCTCCTATCACTTCGATATTTGTACATGTAACTTTTGATCAGTAAAAAATATAGAAACATCTGCTATTATATATAGTAAAGTGGAACTGATTTTTTCTTCTAAATTCTAAATTGCCCTTTCTGCAGTGACGTCATTTAGAACTATTCTACAGTCCTGACTGATTTAGTCAGTTCTGCTAACAGTTCTACGGTTAGAACTGATTTGGTCAGTTCTACCTAGAACAGTTTTAGACAGTTCTTCCCTAGAACTGATCCTGACAGTTCTACCTAGAACTGATTTAGTCAGTTCTACCTAGAACTGATCCTGACAGTTCTACCTAGAACAGTTCTAGGGTAGAACTGTTCTAGCTAGAACTGTTCTAGGACAGGTTAGAACAGTTCTATGACAGAATATTCTGACAGCAACAAACGACAACAACTGAACATCAGGTTAAACATGATTGTAAGAGCGCTCAACCCATGCCTTAGTCTGGAACAGTTGTGCTATAACACAACATACAAAAACACTGTAAACTTTAATTAAAAAGGAATTGACTCATCAGATCTGTACTACATGTACTATGCCCAAAACTATCATAAAAAGGCACAGTACAACCAGTTAATCAAAGATCGTACGAAGCCTTTTTCAACTTCAGTAACTGCTGCTAAATTCGATTCGTATAATAATTCACGTAGGGCTGAAAACCAGATATATTAATTTTACTGTTTATAACAAGCAATGTGTAACAATTTACATTTTCAGGTATTTAGCATTATATTTCTCGTCACGGTGGTCGTTTCAGCAATTATACCATGTCTACAAACACATCCAACCGTCCGAATACAACGCTTTAACGAAACAACGATAAACCAATATATCCTGTTAAATACTGACACATGGGTTGATCCTGATAATCACAAGGAAGTATTATTACTGTCTACATATGAGCCGTCTTGGCTTTATAATTTGAACCTGTTTACCATAGCTTTCTTCACATTGGAATCTATTGTACGTTTCGTGTCGTGCCCATCAAAATGCAGATTTTTCTTGGAATGGTTAAATGTTTTAGATCTTTTCTTAAACATAGTGATGTGGTCCCGCTTTATCATAGATTGGAGCATTTCAGATGTCATAGCTGAGTCACAACATGAAAAACTAATGCATTTTATCGGTTTTTGTTCCTCAGCCTCTGTATTGCGCTTACTTAAGTTTTTTAGGGTTGCGAAACAGTACAATAGTTTGCGAATATTATTTTTGGCAGTGAGAGCAAGTTTTAAGCAGTTAGGATTACTTTTGCTGACATTTCTGATAATTGCATGGGTCTTTTCAAACATAATTTACTATGCTGAAATCAGACAGCCAGACACGTTTCCTAACATGTTAGATGGATTGTGGTGGTCAGTGGTTACCATGACTACAGTAGGTTACGGTGATATGTATCCGAAAGGGCCATTGGGTCGTGTCGTTGGAGCCGCGTGTGCGATGATTGGCATACTTGTTATAGCTATGCCAATAGCAGTCATTGCAGGGAACTTTGACGATCTCCACAAGACAAATAATGACCGAGAAAGTTATAACAGGGTTCAGAAAGAGAAGAAAGCAGAAAGAACAAATTAATTAATTCAATTCCTTCCAAAGAAAATTGTTTCATTCATGAAGTCAAAAGAGGAAAATAATACGGGAAATTTTCTGAATATCAAAGTGTAATAAATTAGAATCGTCGCACGCTATTGGTGTTACTTTGGTAAAATCACGGACAAGACACATTCATCTTATTAATTTTTAAACATAAAAATTGATATTATAAAGTGTTGTATATCATTTTAAAGCTTTTAAACTCTTCTTTCAGATTATTGCAATTTTGTATATGTAACAGACAATTTTCATTAATTAAAACTCAATAAAACCTTTATTTTGCAATACGATTTCCTTGTCCCGCGTTACACTTTTAGTTTTGTGAAATTCTGAATACCGTAAAAAACATATAAATGTTATTACCAAACGATATAAAAGTTTGTCTACAACAAGCAATTCATAATTGGGCGATGACGTAATGCCGATTTTTTTCTCTCGAAAAGACGGAAATATAAAAAAAAAGGGATCAAGATGATACAAATTATGTGTCCCATGCACGAAAGGTTGCCATAAATTTTGTTAAATTGTCCCAAAAAAGGGAATTCCAGAGCAATCCCCATGTCGAAAGTAAATAATTCTTATACTAGTATTTTGTACAAAGATCACACTTTCGCCTCATGCAATAATCAGGAATTTTTAAAATAAATTCTTATTATTCGAGTTGAATAGCAATGTCCGACATTTTGTCCCCTTCAAACCAAATTAAACGTAGGGTTACGTTTTCTGTTTTTTCATGATGTTTATTTAATACAGTGCCATTCGCTACATAAAAAAAATTTATAATGGATAAAAGTACAAAAAAGTATCTCTATTTTGATATTAAATTCCCATAAATTAAATCTAATATACGAGATATCAGATAAAACTAAAATGTCCGATACAATGTCCCCACATATTTTTGACGTTATTTAATAAAATTATATACTTCGAACGTTCCGTCTTATTGTCATTATTGCGGTTTTCACAGACGATTTGGAATACGGCTATTTCATTTTAAGAAACTTTAAAATTAATGTTTTATGTTGAAGCTCTACCGATTCATAGAGAAGGGGTTGGGAGAGATTTTCTCGCGGAACTGACGTGTTTTCTGGACTATAATAGTCGAATCTGCCATAATACAAATTAATAGAAAAAGAAACCCAGCAATAATAGTTGTTCCCGCTAATTCCCTTGCATATATTTGTGCAGAACTGACATGCTAGATATGCCGTAGTCCTTTCGCCTTGACATTCTGGAGTGCAAAGATGAGTGCATTTGCAGTGCATAGTTTATCCTAAAAAAAAACAATCGATTGCCTTTATAATTAAAATGTATATAATACAAATGGTTTCAATTCAAGTTATTTTTTTTATTTTTAATTTGTTAATAAAACTAAAGCTCAACATCTTTTATCTAAGAAAAAGCAATTGATCCTTTCTTAGGAAAAAAAATCAATCCTTTAAAATTTATTGTAAAAAGCCATCTGAACAACATGCATTCCAACGTTTTTATTTTGGCTTACGTCTTTGAGTGTGTAACGTTAGGTGACACCAGTATCGTGCAACATGTTAACATAAATGGCACATTACGTTTGAGGCCAAATTGAATGTATGAATTACTAAGTTGTATGATTATGAAAGCAGTCATATTATATTCAATAGACCATAAATTTAATCGGTAAAAAGACATTATGTCGTAGTCAAAGATACTATTTTGTTCAATCTCTATTATAAAATATTTACACTACATGTATACATATGGATCGATTTATATTTTGACACACTGTAATTCATTTTTTTATGTAGTTGGGTTACTGTCTCAATGACTTGTACCTTTCATCTACTCTATTTCTGTTTTGATGAAAATACAAATTCTGTTATGACTTCAGTTTAATTTTCAATAAATTTTTTATATGAAAAAGTGTTTTGCCTTAAGGTACGATTATATGATAAAATATTATAATCAAGTGGTTAGTGAAGCCCACACCAAGCACAAAATGACAATTGGGTAACGTTATATTTTTTTCTTAACGTATTTAAATAGAGGCGAAAGATACCAATGTCACATAAAAACTCATTTATAAGTCGAAACTAATCTGACAAAGTCATGATTGCTAAAAAAGAAAAAGACAAACAGACAAACAACAGTACACACAATACAAAATAAAAAAACTTAAGACTGAGTAACACGAACTCCATCAAAAAGTGGGGTGATCTTTGGTGCTCCGGAAGGATAAGCAGATCCTGCTCCAAATGTGGCACCCGTCCTGTTGATCATGTACGTACAAACCTGGTGATACATGTATATCTATTTGGTAGATCACATTCTGGGAAAAAGGAAATGGGATTGCAACATTCAGTTATTTCTTCAATTGTAAGAAGTTATACAGCATTCATGGTTTTTTAAGTACTGTACACTCATTTTTAAATGTCAAATTTGTCCAAAATACTTTATGTTGAACGTATTATCCTCATGACTTTATCAGGTCACAATACGAATACTAAAAATCTAGACGAAAAATATGTCGCGGATGAGTTCTAGTTATTATTGAAAGATCATCGAAAGACTAAATGCATTACCAGTGATCACTAGGTTTTTAACTGGGCATACCTAAAAGATAAACATTCAACACAATTTCATTAGACATTTCAACAGTCACAGATATAGAGCAGGCTGATATCCATTTGATTTCAAACCAAAACATGGAAAACTCTTTGTTGGAGAAGGTAAAAAAAGCTATATTTGGTATTTTTGAATTGATGCACAAAAAACAAACATGCAACACATAAACAAACGACAGCCACTGAACTACAGGCTCATGACTTGGGACAGGCACATACATTTACATAGACAATTTGGTGGGGTTAAATATGCTAGCGGGATCCCAAATATAGTAAGACTATTTCAAGCTTGACGTTTGACAAAACAGACACTTTTCTATGAATAACGAGTCCATATGTTGGCCTCTAGATGTTATTTGTGATTTTTGTTTTAGTTAATAGGTTGCTGTTTCATTGATTTAATATCAGCAAATTTTCTTTAATATATATTTGGTTTCTTTTTAGTTTTATTCATCTCGTAAAAAAAAGGTTTTGCCTATTGTGAGGGGGAGGACAGGGGTAAGGGAGACAAATAAAATATAAAAAAACAAAATATCTCTCTTTTTTCCGGTAAATTAAAAAAAAATAAAATAAGGAGAAGAGGGGTAGGAGAAAGGAGAAGAGGGGTGGGAGAAGGGAGAAGGGTACCCCCTGTCCTCCCCCTCTATTGTGCTTTCTGTAAACTATTAACGTTCTGTGTAATGATTTGCAGACTGTATTTCTCCCGTTCATGTTAACGGTCTCATTTTTCGACTTATTGAATTTGAATATGACCTTGGTATCACCTCTCTTTTTTAAACGAAAAAGCCATCATATGTAGGTGTACTCTTTAAACTGTCGAGTCAATTACATGTAATGAGTACAGTCATGTATACACAAGTTATCCTACATGCATGTACATGTACTTAGAGCAGATTTGCAGCAATACTGTCAAATATTAAAAGACACTAATAGTATAGCAAAACCAAAATTCTAAAATTGTTTGCATAGCAATATAAAACAAAGCGAAAATTACAACAATAGGCTTTTAGTTCTATTTAATATAAATCATAAAGGTTGAATTGCAAACACAAAATATAATGGTAAATAAATTATCAACTAAAAAGTATAAACTTCGAAACAAATCTAAAACTATTAATGTTTTTGAAAATTGTTTAACATCACAATGATTACAACATACATGTACGTATACCTCTCTTCTAAAACATTACTGAAATGATTTAAAATACTTGGGTTTAAATTTGAAAAGATACAAAAAAACCGCAACAATAATACCATGATTGAAATTTTATATTTGTGCTAGACGCGTGTTTTGTCTACACTGCCAAATTTTATGCTTTTACCACAATCTGATCAATTGTTTCACAAATCGACTGGACTATCAGTGACGCTCAAAAAAATGTCAAAAGGGCCAAATAAAGTACAAAGAAAAAGAGCATTGAGAACCAAAAATTCCTGAAAGCTTTGCCAAATGAAGCTAAGGTAATCTTTTCCTAAAACTACGGTAATCTATTCCTAAAGCCTTAGTATTGCAAATATTTAATGTTATGAAACAGCTAATTATGACCATATCAATTATAAGTCATGTCAATACAAAAGTGCTGACTAATGGGCTGCTAATACCCTCGGTGAATAAAACTCCATCAGCATCAGCATCAAAGTACAAAATGTAGTTTCATTTGTGTAATCTTTTCTGTAAAAAGCGGACATTTTAGAAATAAACAATTCTAAAACGGCAATTAATTGGTGGTTAACGTCCAGCAGCAAATATTACAAAGATAACATTCGATTTTTCGTGAAATATTTGCCTGAAGTCAATATGTAGAAGCGCAACAAACGGAAAACAAGCTTATATTTAAGAAATTCCTAATTTCAGTAGGAAAGTACTTCTTCATATCAACATTACTGTTTAAAGAACGAAGACTAGGACAAGCAGACCACTGTGCTCTCTTTAACTCACTGACTAACATAAGTATAACATAGAAGATGTTGTATGATTGCCAATGAGACAACTCGCCACAAGAGTGCAAATGACACGTACATTACCAACTGAAGGTACCGTGCGGCATTCAACAATTAGTAAAGCCCATACCGCATGGTCAGCTATAAAATGCCCCAAAATGACAATTTTGAAACAATTCAAACGAGAAAACTAACGGCTTCTTTATCTGCAAAAAATGAACGAAAACAAATATGTACATTGTAAGTCATCAACAACGATTACCACTGAATTACAGTGGTAGAGGATAACAATTTGAAAAAATCTGAATACCCAAAGAAGCCATTTTCGCTTAGATGGCGGATTGATATGTCAAACTAATTATGATGTATGATGATACAGTAGTACATGGTTTAAAACTGTAATTCAAATAGGACGTGCTTCTATCGCTTTGTGAATACACCAATGCTCTAAATCCAATCAAATTTGTTTGCACATGCGTATATTGACTACTGTAGATCATGCATTTAATATATTTCATTAACTTAAAAAACACTTTCAAACTCTTAAATGATGCACATGTGACTGATAAATTTATTATGACTGTAATGTGTTGCAATTCGAAATTGGCATATTCGACCTAGATACGACAATATCGTTGTTCAAAAGTTCTCCCTATGAAAAATCACATTGCCAGTCCTTTGCTTGTTTACAAGCAAAAAAAGGGAGTTCCATGGAAGAGCCTTTCTAAACGCCCTACACTTATACTTATTGGACATAGAAATTACCTTAATTGTCCCGATTAAAATAGAAATAATTGATGCAAGCTATTATACTTTATTGTAGTTACAATAATGATTGGGAAACAACATGTATAGGGGCAGATCCAGCTATTTCAAAGGGGTCCCAATCTAGGATAAAAAGGGGAGTCCAAATATATGTCACTATTCTATTTAAATGCTTTGATCCTCCATAAAAAGGGGATTCAAACGCCTAGACCCCCTTTCTTCTGGATCTGTCCCTGATGTATTAATATGTGTCCGTTTTGATATGTACAGTAGACTATTGATATTTCTAACCTTTTTTCTCTAATCTGAGTTCTGTTATATAAATTGTTTTTCTTACCTTTGTAGACAATTCTTGCATTTGATCAAGTTGTATTTTAATCTCCTCTGCCGTTTGTCATGTAACTGGATCATCGGACACAAGGTATCAACCAGATTACCCAAACATGATTGCAGCCAAGTTTAGTTTTGATGACATTTTTTTTACAAAGCAAACATACGAAGATGTGGTAGCTTACAAAGAACATACACATTTGATTTTGAACGAGGAATGAAATGAAAACTTTTAAACTTTGGGAATACTTTCATAGATCCGTCGGTGTTAACATGATTGTAGTAACATAACAGTAAAAGAACGACAACTTGATTTTGCAACCATGAAATCATTCAAGCAGACTTTAGTAATGATAGTAAAATATCACTCTTAAATGTTGCATGATATTTAAAAAAAAGCTATAGTGTCAAATTACAGTCTTCAGATTTTTAAACTAAGGTAGTTTACCCTTTTTTGGACATTCAACACAAAAGTAAATCACTCTCTTTTTTTAATATGATTTTTACAGCACATGTCAGAATAAGGTACAGTTTTGACATGAAATGAATGCCACTTTATTTGCACTTAAGACAAAAAAGCTATTAATGCTTGAAATTGCAGAATTTAACATATAAAGCAATGGGGCTATGAATTAGTGGTTTTACACCTATTAATGATAATTTCTACCTAGTTTTGTGTTTTTAGAATCAATTATTGCAGTCGGTCAAAATCTAGTCGTTATAATTGTGATGCATGGATTTTGAACGATAACTGAAGTTGATTACACAACTCTGGTACTCTTTTTGTCGAAAATTTGGTGATATATTACTATGTTTCCAAGTCTGACAAACTTAGTGTGTGCTAGCTTTCTGAGACAAACCAAGGATCTTGTTGAAACCTGTTTCTGAAAACACGTACCGACACGGTAGCAATCTGAATAAAATATCAATTGCAGTTATCGTCCTTTAATATGGATGTTTGCAATTTTTTCAAAAATGTATTAAATAAAACATGTTTGGACAATTATATTTGAAAGATACATAGAATGATGAAAAACCATCATGCAAATGATAGCAAAATATCATAAACATCCTTCTGTAAGATAAAACTGCAAGAAGCCATTTGTAAAAATACCAAAGCATACAACCTTTTGGTTAAGTTTTAAAGTTTCATGTCAAAATAGAAATAAATGTGCTCCTCACCTAATGAAGTTTAACTGAAGGTGAAGGTGTCGCCCTTTCCCTGATACTGGTAGACAATGGTGTTCTCCTGGATATACTGTGATTTTTCACAGCGGAGTAGAACATAAGCATTGCTTCTGCCAGTCATCACAGAAGTGGACTAAGTCCTATTTGGTTGTAAATTGCCTAGAAGGATGTCTAAGGAAAGGTAATATTTAATGGTAAGTAAGAACGAGACAGTGAGTGTAAGAGCTGAGGAGAGTGAGTGAATGAGCTGGAGAGAGTGAGGGAATAGCTGGAGAGAGTGAGGGAATGAGCTTGAGAGAATGATGGAATGAGCTGGAGTGAGTCAGTGAGCGAGTGGGCTTGAGTGAGTCAGTGAGCGAGTGGGCTTGAGTGAGTCAGTGAGCGAGTGGGCTGGAGATAGTGAGACAGAGATGGTGGCTGAAGGAGCGAATGAGAGAGAGAAATAGTGGGTGAATAAGCGATTGAGAGAGAGAGAGAGTGAATGACCGAGAGAGTGAGAGAGAGCGTGAATGACTGAGAGAGAGAGTGGCAGTTTAGGAGCGAGTGAATGAGTGAGCACGCTAGAGCGAGTGGGCAAGAGAGGGGGATAATGAAGGGTGTCAGAAATCATGTTACATTATTTATTTTATGTAACAAATATGCTAGTATCGAGTGAAAGAATGAGCTGGAGAGAGTGAGGGAATGAGATTGAGAGAGTGAGGGAATGAGTGCTCGACAGAGAGAGAGAGAGAATGAGTGCGCGACACAGAGAGAGAGAGAATGAGTGCGCGACAGAGAGGGAGTGAGTGAGTGTGCTGGAGAGAGTGAGTTAATGAGCTGGAGACAGTGAGTGAATGAGCTGGAGACAGTGAGTGAATGAGCTGGAGAGAGAGTGAGTGAATGAGCTGGATATAGTGAGACAGAGATGGTGGGTGAATGAGCGAATGAGAGAGACTGTAAATGAGCGAATGATAGAGAGACTGCGAATGAGCGAGAGAGAGAGAGAGGGGCTGTTAATGAGCGAGAGAGAGAGTGGCAGTGGAAGTGACAGTACGACCAAGTGAGCGAGTGAGAGATACAGTGAATGAGTGAGCAAGCTAGAGCGAGCGAGTGCGCAAGAGAGAGATAGGGGGATAATGAAGGATGTCAGAAATCATGTTACATTATTTATTTTATGTAACAAATATGCTAGTGTCAAATTACAGTCTTCAGATTGTTACACTAAGGTAGTTTACCCTTTTTTTTTGGACATTCAGCATGCACACAGTTAAGCTTTTACCTGAAGTTTTAATTAATTTTTGCATTTTCTTACACTTAAAGCAATGAAACTTGTATATTATGACTAGTTTATAAATAAATATTGCTTTTGGTTCAATTATCTAGTGAGTGTTTGTGTTTTAGTGGGTTTCTTAGTGAATTATTTATTTCAAGGAACATTGGTGTATACTTATATAGGAATTCCAAAATCTCACTGGAAATGCATTTCATAACTTATTTTAGAACATGTAGAAAAAAGGGGGATAAAATTATCAATTATATTTTATAATTGGACCACTATATTTATATTCAAGTAAGAATCTCTGATAAAAATAAGTCATTTAGGTCAGAACACTGTTATTTGAGAAGTTATTAACAAATCAAGACTAGTAAAATTGAAAAAGTGTCAAATCTGTCACTTTTAGTATCCAGATGTAGTTTTCTGTGTTTGACGCATATGTTACTACCAGTCCAATTAGAGCTTGAATTCAGTGATCTAGTGTTTTTACAAAAGCTTCATGTGTTTTTCAATGTTATAAATAGATCATGGAAGGAAATTATGTCAAGAAGAAGTCAATATAACAAGTTAAGTGCTGTTATAGGTATACAACCACTAATTCAGGCACGGTCGGAAAGAAACATACAAGAAAGTAGTACATATTTTTAGAAAATAGTTCTTACGCATAGCTTTGTCTTTGCCAATTGCTGGTATATTTGGTTATTTATGGCATCAAATGAAAGCTTTGGGACTTTGGATCACTGTAGAACCCTTGTTGAGAGATTTATTTAAATTATAAAGAAGTATATGAAATTTGATAGAAGGGCACATGTGACCTGTTGTTCAGATCAGAAGTTCCTGTTTGTGTACCATCAAACTTCAGGGAACTAGTACGCTCTAATATACAATTAAAGGTATGTTGATTTTTGCAGCACAAGTCAGGATAAGGTACAGTTTTGACATGAAATAACTGCCACTTTATTTGAACTTAAGACAAAAAAGCTATTAATGCTTGAAATTGCAGAATTTAACATAGAAAGCAATGGGGCTATGAATTAGTGGTTTTACACCTATTAATGATAATTTCTACCTAGTTTTGTGTTTTTAGAATCAATTACTGCAGTCGGTCAAAATCTAGTCGTTATAATTGTGATGCATGGATTTTGAACGATAACTGAAGTTGATTACACAACTCTGGTACTCTTTTTGTCGAAATTTTGGTGATATATTACTATGTTTCCAAGTCTGACAAACTTAGTGTGTGCTAGTTTTCTGAGACAAACCAAGGATCTTGTTGAAAACTGTTTCTGAAAACATGTACCGACAACGGTAGCAATCTGAATAAAATGTCAATTGCAGTTATCGTCCTTTAATATGGATGTTTGCAATTTTCTCAAAAATGTATTAAATAAAACATGTTTGGACAATTATATTTGAAAAATACATAGAATGATGAAAAACCATCATGCAAATGATAGCAAAATATCATAAACATCCTTCTGTAAGATAAAACTGCAAGAAGTCATTTGTAAAAATACCAAAGCATACAACCTTTTGGTTAAGTTTTAAAGTTTCATGTCAAAATAGAAATAAATTTGCTCCTCACCTAATGAAGTTTAACTGAAGGTGAAGGTGTCGCCCTTTCCCTGATACTGGTAGACAATGGTGTTCTCCTGGATATACTGTGATTTTTCACAGCGGAGTAGAACATAAGCATTGCTTCTGCCAGTCATAATAGAAGTGGACTAAGTCCTATTGGGTTGTAAATTGCCTAGGACGATGTCTAAGGACAGGTACTATTTAATGGTAAGTAAGGACGAGAGAGTGAGTGTAAGAGCTGAGGAGAGTGAGTGAATGAGCTGATGAGAGTGAGTGAATGAGCTGGAGAGAGTGATGGAATGAGCTGGAGAGATGGAATGAGCTGGAGAGAGTGATGGAATGAGCTGGAGAGAGTGAGGGAATGAGTGCGCGATAGAGAGAGAAAGAATGAGTGCGCGGGAGTGAGTCTAAGCGAGTGGGCTGGAGAGAATGAGTGAATGAGATGGAGAGAGTGAGACAGAGATGGTGGCTGAATGAGCGAATGAGAGAGAGAAATGGTGGGTGAATAAGCGAATGAGAGAGAGAGAGACTGTGAATGACCGAGAGAGAGAGAGAGTGACAGTGTCAGTGACAGTTTACGAGCGAGTGAGATATACAGTGAATGAGTGAGCACGATAGAGCGAGTGCGCAAGAGAGGGGGATAATGAAGGATGTCAGAAATCATGTTACATTATTTATTTTATGTAACAAATATGCTAGTATCGAGTGAGTGAATGAGCTGGAGAGAGTAACGGAATGAGATTGAGACAGTGAGGGAATGAGTGCGCGACAGAGAGAGAGAGAATGAGTGCGCGACAGAGAGAGAGAGAGAATGAGTGCGCGAAAGAGAGGGAGTGAGTGAGTGAGCTGGAGAGAGAGAGTGAATGAGCTGGAGAGAGTGAGTGAATGAGCTGGAGACAGTGAGTGAATGAACTGGAAAGAGTGAGACAGAGATGGTGGATGAATGAGCGAATGAGAGAGAGAGACTGCGAATGAGCGAATGAGAGAGAGAGACTGCGAATGAGCGAATGAGAGAGAGAGACTGCGAATGAGCGAGAGAGAGAGGGGCTGTTAATGAGCAAGAGAGAGAGAGTGACAGTGTACGACCAAGTGAGCGAGTGAGAGATACAGTGAATGAGTGAGCAAGCTAGAGCGAGCGAGTGCGCAAGAGAGAGAGAGGGGAATAATGAAGGATGTCAGAAATCATGTTACATTATTTATTTTATGTAACAAATATGCTAGTGTCAAATTACAGTCTTCAGATTGTTACACTAAGGTAGTTTACCCTTTTTTTGGACATTCAGCATGCACACAGTTAAGCTTTTACCTGAAGTTTTAATTAATTTTTGCATTTTCTTTCACTTTAAAGCAATGAAACTTGTATATTATGACTAGTTTATAGATAAATATTGCTTTTGGTTCAATTATCTAGTGAGTGTTTATGTTTTAGTGGGTTTCTTAGTGAATTATTTATTTCAAGGAACATTGGTGTATACTTATATAGGAATTCCAAAATCTCACTGGAAATGCATTTCATAACTTATTTTAGCAAGTTGTCTAGCTTGGAGATATATAAATTACTCTTGTTGATACATGTTTATACACAAAAGTAGGGTTTTTATTAAATCACTCTCTTTTTTTAATATGTAGAAAAAAGTGGGATAAAATTATCAATTATATTTTATATTTGGACCACTATATTTATAAACAAGTAAGAAGTTCTGATAAAAATAAGTCATTTAGGTCAGAACACTGTTATTTGAGAAGTTATTAACAAATCAAGACTAGTAAAATTGAAAAAGTGTCAAATCTGTCACTTTTAGTATCCAGATGTAGTTTTCTCTGTTTGACGCATATGTTACTACCAGTCCAATTAGAGCTTGAATTCAGTGATACAGTGTTTTGGCAACAAATTTAAGTGTTTTTCAATGTTTTAAATAGATCATAGAAGGAAATTAAGCCAAGCAGAAGTCAATATAACAAGTTTAGTGTTGTTATAGGTATAAAACCATTAATTCAGGCCCGGTCGGAAAGAACATACAAGAAAGTAGTACATATTTTTAACAAAATAGTTCTTACGCATAGCCGTATCTTTGCCAATTGCGGGTATATTTGGTTATTTGTGGTATCAAATGAAAGCTTTGGGACTTGGGATCACTGTAGAACTCTTGTTGAGAGATTTATTTAAATTATGAAGAAGTATATGAAATTTTGATAGAAGGGTACATTTGACCTGTTGTTCAGATCAGAAGTTCCTGTTTTTGTACTATCAATCTTCAAGGAACCAGTACGCTCTAATATGCAATCAAAGGTATGTTGTGGTTTGCAGCACATGTCAGGATAAGGTACAGTTTTGACATGAAATAACTGCCACTTTATTTGAACTTAAGACAAAAAAGCTATTAATGCTTGAAATTGCAGAATTTAACATAGAAAGCAATGGGGCTATGAATTAGTGGTTTTACACCTATTAATGATAATTTCTACCTAGTTTTGTGTTTTTAGCATCAATTATTGCAGTCGGTCAAAATTTAGTCGTTATAATTGTGATGAATGGATTTTGAACGATAACTGAAATTGATTACAGAACTTTGGTACTTTTTTGTCGAAATTTTGGTGAAGTATTACCATGTTTCCAATCCTTACAAACTTAGTGTGTGCTAGCTTTCTGAGACAAACCAAGGATCTTGTCGAAAACTGTTTCTACAAAACACGTACCGATACATGGTAGCAATATGAATAAAATATCAATTGCAGTTATCGTCCTTTAATATGGATGTTTGCAATTTTCTCAATAATTTATTAAATAAAACATGTTTCGACAATTATATTTGAAAAATACATAGAATGATGAAAAACCATCATGCAAATGATAGCAAAATATCATAAACATCCTTCTGTAAGATAAAACTGCAAGAAATCATTTGTAAAAATACCAAAGCATACAACATTTTCGTTGAGATCTAAAGATTCATGTCAAAAAACAAATAAACGAGCTCCTCACCGAATAAAGTTTAACTGAAGGTGAAGGTGTCACCCTTTCCCTGATATTGGTAGACAATGGTGTTCTCCTGGATATACTGTGATTTTTCACAGCGGAGTAGAACATAAGCATTGCTTCTGCAAGTCATCATAGAAGTGGGTCGTAAATTGACTAGGAGAATATCTAAGGAAAGGTAATATTTAATGGTAAGTAAGAACGAGAAAGTGAGTGAATGACCTGGAGAGAGAGAGAGAGAGTAAATAAACACGCGAGAGAGTAAATGAGCAAGAGAGAGAGAGAGTTAATGAGCAAGAGAGAGAGAGAGAGAGTAAATGAGCGCAAAAGAGAGAGTAAATGGGCGCAAAAGAGAGAGTCAATGTGCGAGGGAGAGTAAATGAGCGAGAGAGAGATAATGAGCAGAGAGAAAGAGAGAGAATGAGCCAGAGACAATGAGCGAAAGAGAGAGTGAGTGAATGAGTAAATGAGTGAGAGAGAGTGAGTAAGCGAGAGAGAGAGAGTGAGTAAGCGAGACAGAAAGTGAGTAAGCGAGAGAGAAAGTGAATAAGAGACAGAGTGAGTGACAGAAAGAGTGAATGAACGAGTGAGAGAGTGAGAGATACAGTGAATGAGTTGGCTAGAGTGAGTAAGTGGGCTAGAGCGAGCGAGTGAGCTAAATAGAGATAGAGTGAGCAAGAGAGAGAGAGAGAGAGGGATAGTGACGGTTGTATGAAATCATGTTACATTATTTAATATACAAGGTTGAAACACACAGTCCCTTATTGTACGGCTATCTACATGTAATTATAATATGCGTAGTTTTTAATTTCAAGTTTGATTTGTGTACATATGTGCTACGCGTTTTCATCAATCTGATACATGTTGTTGTAATCAGACTATATCACGGTAGTTAGTATACGTCATCAAATTTTAGAATCCACTCTCCATGAAACTGACTTTTGGTCGAGATGTATAGTCACGTGTAACTTTCAAATAACTTGATTGGATAATTTGGATCAATCTTTGATGTCTCCCATGCTTTTGGAATGTTCGATTTCTGTTTAGTCTGTAATTTAACATATGCCTCACGTTCTTCATTGTGCCTGCATAGACTATCAAAATTACCCGCAATGATAGCTATTGGCATTGCCAACACTAGTAATCCACATAAACTACACAAAACTCCCACTACTCTTCCTAATGGACCGACAGGATAAACATCTCCATAACCGACAGTTGTCATGGTTACAACTGACCACCAAAAGCCGACTAGCATATTTGGGAACGATTCTGACTCTAAAATTTCTGTGTAATATACCAAGTTTGCAAACATCCAACCGAAGACAAAAAATGTGATCAGCAGTAGCAACAACTCTCTCACGCTCGATTGCACAGCTATAAACAATATCCGTAGGCTACTGTATTGTTTTGCCAGTCGAAAAAATTTAAAGAGACGCAACACAGATACTGCTTCACAAAAACAAAGGAAGTAAGCCAAATGTTTATTTGAAAGAATCTCCTTTTCAGCGTGTTTAATACCATAGCATATCCACATTATGACGAACAATATAATATCCAAAATATTGAGCCACTCTTTTACAAACTTGTTTTTGGTAGAACATGTTAAAACACGGAGTATTGTCTCTACAGAAAAGAAAATGCATATAACTAAACTCCAATAATACAACCAATTAGGTTCCTTGGTTGTTGCAAACTGCATTTCTTTGTGATTGTCTTTGTTCATCCACATTTGCACGTTGTTATAAGCTGCCAGCTTTAATATTGTTGTGGCATTTGATGTTTGTATTCGAATCCCAGGGTGTGTTTTCAAGCACGGAAAACTTGCAGACACTAAAACTGTGCTCAGGTATATGAAACTGAAAACCTAAAATAAAATATTGAAAGAAATTAAGTTTATTGAGAAGTTAAGATTTCGTTAAAGGATAATTTGACTGATACGTCTTATATAATTGGGTTTGTTGTATTGCTGTCTTATTGGCGAATACCCCACAACGCCTGTACGTAGTTTCTGTACACATAAAAATAATCTATTTTAGAGCAGTTACTGCAAAGGGGTGTTAAACGACATTAACTTACAATGATGGTCTCGCATGTCGGCTTTTAAACATCTAAATGTACATGTCAGGTGATAGTTTTTTGAAAAAAAAACACGTCTTCCAAACGTAACACATATGTTGTCAATCATGAAATCTAGCCTCTTTATACAGGTCGAGAACTCTAGATTTCTTTACGTCAGAATATATTTGCATAGTAATTTCCCAAACACAAGGCCAATACGGCCTTGAAAAACTGACCAATCGACTCAATGAGCTACAATGCATTGTGGGCTACTACGAGTTTACTACGACCGGAAAGCACGTGGAATTAGTGGAAGAACTGTCAACTAATATAGTGTCTGGGATTCTCAAAATATATTTTTTTGTTCTGCGAATGTGATTATTGTAAAATATTTAACATAATCTTCAATTTGCATGCTCAGATTAAAAAAGTATTGTTTACGGGTTTCACTATTCGACTTTCTTTTTCGCCTTGTTAAAGTTGTTAAACAGGTTTTTTTCCATTGTTTTGCATTGTACCTGTGCAATAATTTTACGACCTGAAACAGTGAAATTTCAGATGAAATGACCACTGTCCACTATGAAATTTTTTGAGCTCTTTTAAACCTGTGTAATGTCATTCCAAAATCATTTCTGCCTAGAAAAACACGAAAACTTTCATTGAAACACTTCTTTCTATACTGGATGTGTAAAATTTTTATCAGGACTTGAACTGAAAGTAAGAACATCATAATGTTCAGTATGCTAAAAAAAAAGTGTTTTGAAAGCGCCAGGGCGGATCCAGCCATTTTAAATAGGGGTCCTTACCCAGGACAAAAGGGGTGGGGGTTCCAACTACATGTCCCCATTCAAATGCATTGATCGTTCAAAAATAGGGGGTCCAACACCCGGAACCCCCCCCCCCCCCTACCCCTTGGATCCGCAATTGAGCGGGTACGGTTTATTGCTTAATACATTTTGTATAGCTTCATCCATCGATAAAGTCCGTTTGTTGCTGATTTTATCACAAAGTATACCTCAGAGGTTTTTTATCGTTCGGCTGCTTTCATGTTGACGTATGTGAAATATCTCCAATATTTAAAGCATCTGGATCACAGTGGGTGCCATATTACCTATTATTTTTATTCCAAAACGTGCTTTGTATATAGAGTGCCAAATGAGACATCTTTCAAACAAAACCCACAGTCTAGTAAAGTAAGCAGTCATAGGTTCAATGCCGAAAAGTACGCTAAAATTACTTGTGTAAAACTATCCAAACAAAAAAAAAAACAAAAAAAAACAAAAAAAAAAAACACGGTCCAATATAATATATAAGCGGAGAATAAATATGTCTAATAAATAAAAATGTATATAGGTTTGTATATATAGGAGCCTGTATGTCAGTGGTTGTCCTTTGCTTATGTGTTACATATTTGTTTTTCGTTCATTTTTAGCTCAGCTGGCCCGATGGGCCAAGTGAGCTTTTCCCATCACTTTGCGTCCGGCGTCCGTCGTCGTCCGTCGTCTGTCGTCCGTCGTCCGTCGTCCGTCGTCGTTAACTTTTACAAAAATCTTCTCCTCTGAAACTACTGGGCCAAATTGAACCAAACTTGGCCACAATCATCATTGGGGTATCTAGTTTAAAAAATGTGTGGCGTGACCTGGTCAACCAACCAAGATGGCCGCCACGGCTAAAAATAGAACATAGGGGTAAAATGCAGTTTTTGGCTTATAACTCAAAAACCAAAGCATTTAGAGGAAATCTGACATGGGGTAAATATGTTTATCAGGTCAAGATCTATCTGCCCTGAAACTTTCAAATGAATCGGTCAACCCGTTGTTGGGTTGCTGCCCCTGAATTGGTCATTTTGAGGAAATTTTGCTGTTTTTGGTTATTATCTTGAATATTATTATAGATAGAGATAAACTGGAAACAGCAATAATGTTCGGCAAAGTTAGATTTACAAATAAGTCAACATGACCGAAATGGTCAGTTGACCCCTTTAGGAGTTATTGCCCTTTATAGTCAATTTTTAACCATTTTTCATAAATCTAAGTCATCTTTCTCCTCTGAAACTACTGGGCCAAATTAATCCAAACTTGGCCACAATCATCTTTGGGGTATCTAGTTTAAAAAATGTGTGGCGTGACCCGGTCAACCAACCAAGATGGCCGCCACGGCTAAAAATAGAACATAGGGGTAAAATGCAGTTGTTGGCTTATAACTCAAAAACCAAAGCATTTAGAGGAAATCTGACATGGGGTAAATATGTTTATCAGGTCAAGATCTATCTGCCCTGAAACTTTCAAATGAATCGGTCAACCCGTTGTTGGGTTGCTGCCCCTGAATTGGTCATTTTGAGGAAATTTTGCTGTTTTTGGTTATTATCTTGAATATTATTATAGATAGAGATAAACTGTAAACAGCAATAATGTTCAGCAAAGTTAGATTTACAAATAAGTCAACATGACCGAAATGGTCAGTTGACCCCTTAAGGAGTTATTGCCCTTTATAGTCAATTTTTAACCATTTTTCATAAATCTAAGTAATCTTTTACAAAAATCTTCTCCTCTGAAACTAATGGGCCAAATTAATCCAAAGTTGGTCACAATCATCTTTGGGGTATCTAGTTTAAAAAATGTGTGGCGTGACCCGGTCAACCAACCAAGATGGCCGCCATGGCTAAAAATAGAACATAGGGGTAAAATGCAGTTTTTGGCTTATAACTCAAAAACCAAAACATTTAGAGGAAATCTGACATGGAGTAAAAATGTTTTATCAGGTCAAGATCTATCTGCCCTGAAATTTTCAGATGAATCGGTCAACCTGTTGTTGGGTTGCTGCCCCTGAATTGGTAATTTTGAGGAAATTTTGCTGTTTTTGGTTATTATCTTGAATATTATTATAGATAGAGATCAACTGTAAACAGCAATAATGTTCATCAAAGTAAGATTTACAAATAAGTCAACATGACCGAAATGGTCAGTTTACCCCTTTAGGAGTTATTGCCCTTTATAGTCAATTTTTAACCATTTTTCGTAAATCTTAGTTATCTTTTACAAAAATCTTCTCCTCTGAAACTACTGGGCCATATTAATTCAAACTTGGCCACAATCATCTTTGAGGTACCTTGTTTGAAAAATGTGTCCGATGACCTGGCCATTCAACCAAGATGGCCACCACGGTTAAAAATAGAACAGGGGTAAACTGTAGTTTTTTGCTTATAACTCTGAAACCAAATCATTTAGAGGAAATCTGACAAGGAGTTAAATTGTTAATCAAGTCAATATATATCTGCCCTGAAATATTCAAATGAATTGGACAACCGGTTGTTGGGTTGCTGCCCTCCAATTGGTAATTTTTAAAGAAATTTTGCTGTTTTTGGTTATTATCTTGAATACTATTATAGATAGCGATAAACTGTAAACAGCGATAATGTTCATCAAAGTAAGATCTACAAATAAGTCCACATGACCTAAATGGTCAATTGACCCCTTAAGGAGTTATTGCCCTTTAAAGTCAATTTTTAACAATTTTCATTAATTTGGTATATTTATGTAAATTTTTACCAAATATTTTTCTCTGTTACTAATGGGCAAAGTTCATTATATATATAATTGTAAGAAGCAAGAATGTTCAGTAAAGTAAGAACTTCAAACACATCACCATCACCAAAATACAATTTTGTCATGAATCCATTTGTGTCCTTTGTTTAATATGCACATAGACCAAGGTGAGCGACACAGGCTCTTTAGAGCCTCTAGTTTTTATATATGATTAAGGCTGTTAGTTTTCTCGTTTGAATTGTTTTACATTGTCATATCGGGGCTTTTTATAGCTGACTATACGGTAGGGGATTTGCTTATTGTTGAAGGCCGTACGGTGACCCATAAATGTTAATTTCTGTGTCATTTTGGTCTCTTGTGAACAGTTGTCCCATTTTATATTTATCCAACCAACGCTGCAATTTTCACAAAACATATCAAATTTGGACAAGGTTCACTAATGGCACAAAATGGCCTAAAATATCAACTTTATCATAAAACACCAAAAAGGTTTCAATTTGGTTCGTAAATGGGTCTATTTCAAAAGAATAAATGCTAAATATATCAGTTCTTTTCATAAGACTACAATATATTCCCCAAAGTAAGCCCATTTTGGACATTTAGTCAAAATATGATGATTTTGTGCATTTTTCAGACCTAAAAGCTTTTGAAACACCTTGGCCGCCATCTACGATCCAGAATGTGTTGCAACCAAAATATTCCAATTTTGATATAGATTTCATCAATATAAAAACTTTTTGGATCCTAGATGGAGGCCAAGGTTAGTTATGCCAAAATAAATTAAAATAATGGACAAAAAGTACCAAAATTGACCTTTTAATACAAATTATGCTCATTTAAGGGGTCAATGCTCCATAAATAGTAAAGGAAAGTGCCAGAAAAAATATTTTTGTCTTAGTTGTATTATCACAAGTATTTCTATGTGACATTTGTAATTTTTTGCCCCAATTTAAAAAACATAAAAAAAATCAGGGCCAATTTTAACCCTTCGTGAACCTTCTCCTTTTCCACCTCGTCGCACATACATATGGATAACATCATTACAGCTTATTTCCTAATGCATGTATTGCAAAACTTTGGTTAGCTTGCTTGCTTTGTTTGTATATTGTACACTCATATTAGGATAACAACCAATTAAATTCAAATATAAAATATACAAGTGAAACTATGCCTATATATATATATATATTGTTTAAAGATGTCAATCTTATTTTCAAAGCTTGTATAAACAACTATACACACAAAGCAAGCATGCCGACCAAAGTTTTACTTTGGAAGCATTAGGAAATCAGCTGTAATGATTTTTTTTTCAGTTTGGCAAATGTCCGAGCCCGTTAAAAAACGAAAACAAAATGAAACTACAGTTGCTGACTTCACTAACTTCAAAACAAAGGGAACAGTTTGGAAGTCTCATATACTGAAATGTGACAAAATAAATACTTATAGATTTTGTTAATACTGCCATGTATGTAAATATTTCTTCGTCTTTTTTACGAACACAAAATTCAAGGATCACACATTTGACTACAGTTGCTGACTTCACTAACTTCAAAACAAAGGGAACAGTTTGGAAGTCTCATATACTGAAATGTGACAAAATAAATACTTATAGATTTTGTTAATACTGCCATGTATGTAAATATTTCTTCGTCTTATTTACGAACACAAAATTCAAGGATCACACATTTGCCATTAATCATCTATACGGAAATTGCTGTACTCGTGAATATTAGCATCGACGGCTTACTTTACACTAGTAAGTTTGTCTCATGGGAAAGTGTGTTGTTTCGTTGTTGTCTGATGGAACAAGTACATGAAATCTCCGTGCCATCATCAAACATTAAATCGGGCTATAATTCAAACCCATCTTTCCTCACATAGAAACATCTCTCCGTTAATCTGAGCATGGAAGGAATACTTTTTATCACGAACTATAAATGAGGATACACAAAATCAAAAACTAAGCGAAATTGTGAATCCCGCATTGCACGAAAAAATGTGTTGTATTTCAGTAAATAACACGTGTTCTCGGTTGAATGTAAACACGTAGTAGTCCATCATGCATTGTTACTCATTTAGTGGATTGGTCAAAAACCTAGGTAAAAATAAATTGCGTCACATGTAAATAAACAATTACATGTTCGAGAACATAAGTATGCTAATTTATGCATTTCCATATAAGGTAGTGGTCCCGACCTGTTATAATGTCTGTTTGAGATAAAAAAAAAAAAATTACAAAGTAGGATTTATCCCTCTCTTAGAAAAAAAATAGATTGGTTAACTTTTTTGCGCATCAACGTACTAGTTTTTAACCTGAGATAATATGCATTAGACAAAAGTAGATACTAGTAGAACACAGTGTAACTATGCAAATAATGTTTACAAATACATAAGTAAAAAGTATATGTTAGTTTAAAATAGAATTGCTTACTTTTGCCCAAGTGGACGATTCTGGTTCGTCAAGGAATAGCCAAAGTCTATGGCGTAATTTTCCTATTCCAGATGGTGATGCGTATTCTGAATGGTTCAGAGGAGAAAATACTGCCTTTAACATTTTGCTTACGTCTACCCTTTTATTATAACTTGATATAGTTTTGTGACAACATTCGGATATGTCAGTTAAAGGTATCTTCCAAAATTCTAATTCAGTTTTCCATAACCAACCACAGAGATGATTTGGAAGATGAAGACAACCATTTCTGTAATAGTCCAGAATTGTGTTGAACAGTTCTGGATTCCGGTCGAAGTAGAATGATTTGTCGTCCTTGCTATAACAGTCTGATTCAAACGAAATTGACCCAAGAAGCGTGTTGGGATACTTTTGAACTGTTGATAGTCTTGTTGTAAACATTGTTCCACCGACGTTTATACGAACTGTGTCGTCGTCCATTGTAAGCCTGAAATAAACAAACAAATAACTTATACATCAAATTATTTCATAAATTAAAGCAAATCCGAAAAAAAAACATTTAAAAAAAAAATCAAACTAAAATATAAAACAATGATTGATAATGATGAACAAAGAAGGTTGGTGATTTATGGCATTTTTTTTTTTTTTTTTCTTTTTAACTGTAGTCGTAATAATATGTATAGGCCTTTTACATGGGATCACATTCACTGTTGCTGTACTTGAGAAAGAAATATAACATTCGATTTTATATTCTGATAAACCGAAGGAAAACTGTTACAGGCAAAGACCTTTGGCAAATTTTCTCATTATTAGGTCTCATCAACTGTCTTTAGAAACACCTATGGGTTTATTGTTCCGATAATTTGTTGTCGCCTTTTTTCTTGCACTGTGTTTTTAGTTTCGCCATATATCCATATGATATGTGTTATACGATATCGAACAGTTCATTTGCTTTCAATATTGACACTACTAACTGGAACACCTTACTTTGTAAAGATTGTTAATCTGACAAACACGTTTTGTTTTAATAATTTCTCTTTCGTAACATCCTAAAGGAGTTATTATCATTTGAACATTTTTGCGAAGCTGCATGTGATGTTACACTATGGAGACTTTTTTTTATATATTCATAAATAAAAAAAAAAACGTCAGGTCAATTTCTTGTCATAATTTCCTGTATTCTTAAAAAAAAATAAGGAGATGAGATAACACTGAATCAGAGAATAATTGACGTAGAAGTTATCATCAATAGGTCACCGAACGGCCATCTTCAACACTGAGCAAAATCCATATCGCATCACTAGCTCTAAAAGGCCCCGAAATGACGAATTAATAACAATTTACTTAGAAAAACTACTGGGCAAATTTATGTACTAAACATTTAACAAATATGATGTACAGCAAAAAAAAAAAAAAAAAAAACATCTATTTAAATACAGGGTGCTGATCATGACTTGGGACAGACACATACTTAATGTGGTGGAAAAGGTGGGAGTCCAACATGTTCGCTTGCGTTACTTTTTCTCTCCCGGTAACCTGGGACAGTGGTGTAACAGTACCACAATGGAGCATACTATAAAAATCAGTTCATAGGGGATTTATTTATAACCAATCACAAAAAAACAAAGCGCAAAATTAACTGGAGGCTTATAAGAGCCTGTGTCGCTCACCTATGTCTACTGTAGGTCTGGAAATCATGTAAAAAATAGATCAAAATTATAACGGATACCCTTATAATAATTGTGGCCAAATTTGGTTTGACATTATCCCCGTTATTAAATCAAAAGCAGAAGATTTTGTAAAGTTTACAGATTAACAATAAAATCATTGAACTTGTAGAAAGTGACTACAATGTATATACGGACAATGACAAATCAGGAAAAAGTAACAACACTTGGTCAGCACCTTAAAATAAACTTTCATCCCATATTGTGTTGAATTCATTCAGGGGTTCTCTAAAAGAAGTCATTTGTATGTATTGTCCATAGCGTCTTATGTTAAACGAAGTCCCTCGTTGACTTATAATACTTAATATTTTTTTTTTTTCAATTTCTACGGAAAGAAGCCCGTGCACAAATGTAAGTCTAACCCGTTGTATAATTTGCAACAGCACCACATTCCATTATTTATAAAAGACATTCGAGTTCTATTTTCTGTACGAGTTTGATGCAAATTTTGAATTAATCTAATTAAAACATTAAATCTTTAAGTACATGCACTACCTGATAGTCAAACTACTAGTTAACGTTTAGTGCATGTGTGCCTTATAGAAAAAGTATTGATGTTTGGGGTAACTTTGCGGGTGCACTCAACTCCAATCTTAATTGACTATGATTGTCAGTTTTCCTATCGAATAAAGGTCGGTGGTTTTCTCCAGGCACTCCGGCTTCCTCCACAATTAAAACTGGCCACCACGAAATAGCCTAAATGCGGTGCTTAAAAGTGACGTTACCAAACACCAAAAATCAAATCAACTAAATCTACATACACAAATAAAATACACCTACCGTTCTAAATACCGCAAACTGCAATGTTGATTCCAGAACAAATAAATCCCTTGCGCATTAAATTAGTGATTTCACACTAATAAATATGTTTGATTATACAGATAACTGAAACACGTCACGAAGTTGAAACTTTAATGTACTAAACCAAATATTACTAATTATGAATTTCAAATGGTATTGTATTCGGCTTTTTCAAAAATTCAACATTACATCAAGGATAATTATTATATTTACCTAGTCTAAGAGTTCGATAGCATAGAATACAAGAGCGGAATTCAAATGGATATACTAGGATATATTTACCTTGTTTTCGATAAAACGGAGAATACAAAAGACAAATTTTTAATGGGTTCCTTGTTTTTCATTTCTTAATAGAAGTGGTTTAATAATCATTGATAAAAAATATTTACATTGTCAAACTGTATTGGAATAATTTTACAAATCAATACTTCCATTTAGTCAATCAACAGAATATTTATTGAATAAAATCAAATCAAATAAAATTATTTATTAGTGAGGAATCCAAATATTGGATTGTTACCAAGACAAGCATGAAAATATTTACAAAAACGCAAAATACAAAGTTAGCAAACTTTTATACCATTTACATAGATTATAACATTGCATTTTTTCATATCAGACCCAATTTTCAGCCCTAGGTCATAAAACTAGCTCGAGAGCCGACAGGCCCGAAGGATAATTTTGAACATGGACTGATAGGGGTCTGATATGAACAATGACATGTTATGTTATTTTTATCGTATACTTCAACAGAAGCCATACAAAACCAAAAAATATTTGCAAATTGTAAACACACGAAACAAATGCCCCTTTTTAGTTTGGGTTTAACTGCTGGAAACATTAGTTCCACGCACCAGCCAAACGTTGGAGAATAAGATACACCAAAGAGTCAACACATAATGAATTTGGCTATTCTGTACAAGCCATGTTTGGTTGTTACGCTCATCACAATTCAGTGAACTCATGCATCTCTGGCTTTTTAATGTTTAGATTTTAGCGTTCCCTATAAGGTAAATAGAAAAAAAAACACTTCAGGTGCAAATGTAAATGTTTACATTGTATTTCAGATTATCTTGTCTTTGAAAAGAAACTTGTTTTCTGCTCTTGGCATCAGAGAGTTAACCACATTTTGTCATGCAATTTGTTTAACATTGAAAGAGAAAATTATTTACCACATTAATGTAAACAAAATGCTAACATTATTAAATTCAAAAATGTATTCTCATCAGAAAATGTTGTAGAACTAGAAAAAATGTGTAGATTTATACGATACATATCATTGAAAGTCTGTCCTCCTGGTTAGAGGAACTGTAATAATATTATTATAATGTTATTTATTTTCACACATGCGAAACAAAATATGTATTATATATGAACTGTTATTTTCTCTGTAGCTATGTACTAGTTTATGAGAATAAAATCATTCGAACTAATCAGTTCTTCAATACCTATTAATGTAACAATAGTCCATGTCATTGTACATTTACAGTAAATTTTAAATGTCCTATCAGCGATCAATAAGCTTATTAAAGTATTAAAACAACACTGATGATGGGATTAATTTGGATTAAGTACATTAGTGATACGTATATAAGATTTCGGCATGTATATAGTTACATTAAGTAACATTTTGTGGTTAAAAAAAACAACTTTAGAGGTATTAGAAGCAAGTGTTCTGAAGGATATAATAATATAAATTCAGATTTCAATACGTTAAGCGAGATCTGATTGTACATTTGAAATTGATTCCGAAAAACCTGGAATTGAAGATCAGCATGATCATCGCTATGATATACATGTCGTAGACCAGTAATTAAATTGAATCATAGTGATATTTATATTATCAAAAATCGATCTGGTCTGCGAGTTTTTGAAAGCAAAAAAATTAAATTTAATCTATTGTCGTAAAGTGGATGTAATAAACAACTGATCGAAAAATAAAATGTTAATTTGTTAAATTTTAAAACATTTTGTTAATGATCGACGATATTTAACATGGCGAGTGTGCACATTAACGTAGGTGGGACACTGTTTCAGACGAAATTATCTACTCTTCACAGATTTCCTGAAACACTGTTAGGATCTATAACAACAACATCCGAATTTTACAATGAAGAAAATAAATACTTTTACTTTGATAGAAATCCAGAACTTTTTAATACTGTGTTGGACTATTATAGAAATGGTGTTATCCATCTTCCAACACATTTGTGCGGATGGTTATGGAAGTCTGAATTGGAGTTTTGGAGAATTCCTTTAACAGATATTTCGGAGTGTTGTTTCCAAACTTACATCAAATATGAGGAGAAAGAAGCTACAGCTGCAAAGCTAAGAGAAATATTTGCGACAAAACCATTAACAATGACACACTTACTTACTCCAATAAATAAAATTCGACACAAAGTATGGATGTTAATCGACGAACCTACCTCATCTACATATGCTAGGGTAAGTAAACGTTTAGCTGACTATGTGGTATGGGCTTTGCTCATTGTTGAAGGCGGCATGGTGACCTATGGTTGTTCATTTCTGTGTCATTTAATTCTCTTGTGGAGAGTTATGTCATTGGCATATATACCACATCTTCTTTTTTTATGTTTAGGTTGTATTGAACCTGACACAGAGTGTCGCTTAAAGCTAGGTTTACACTGCCGATCAGATCAGCTCGATGATCCCGATTGTCCGTATTTCAACTACCAAGCTCAAGCAAATTCTAGATCGGGCCTGTTTACGACTTCTACCCGACCGCCTACCGACTGTACACGACCTTAACTCGACCATTCACGAGTCCTTAGTGACTCTATCGCGACCCAATCCCGACAACAAAATGAATACTAATTCGATAATTCCGATCAATTTACGATCTTTACACGATCTTTACTCGACTGGCTAGACCAAATCAACTATTCACGATCTCGGCCTGATCTCGACCAGACCAGATCGACCTGATCGTATATGGGTCGTAGGGATAATCGGGAATTGGTCGGGTATGGACATTTTTATTATAAAAACGTCCGATTTTTTTATTCCCTGCCGCTTCGGAGTGGGCATTAAGTATTACCTTTGTCCGTCCGTACGAACGTACGTCACAACATGACCCTTTTTAATGATATATATGCTAGCTGGGGCATTATATTCAGTAGAAGGTCCAAGTAAAATCATACATTTAAAATATCTACATAGAAATAAAGCATTTGGATTTGTGGAGAAGGTGGTAAGAGCTCAGAGAGACAGGTTAATAACTGTGACGGAGCTTGTAGAGTGCAAAGAAGACGAAGAAGATGGTGTAGATATCAACAGGCGCCGTTCTAAGTGAGGCAGTGGCTGACACGACGACCACTGTGTGGGCAGTTTGAGAGACTTGCACTAACTCAATAAATAGGAACCCAATGATTATGAAAGCATCATCATAGTGGACACTGATATGTTTTATTGCTCTTTTTTGGGAAATGACACCACAAAATGAGATTTGTCTCTGGATTAGTACTTATGTTAGATAGCAATATACATAAACTTATCCATCCCCATTTCTTTGCTTTCTAACAAATAAAAGCGTACTGTTTGTCAAATATATACAACTTTAAAATTGAGAATGGAAATGGGGAATGTACCAAAGAGACAACAACCCGACCATAGAGCAGACAACAGCAGAAGGTCACCAACAGGTCTTCAATGAACGAGAAATTCTCGCACCCGGAGGCGTTCTTCAGCTGGCCCTTAACAAATATATACTGGTTCAGTGTAAAGGAGCAAAGACTAGTGTCAAGAATATGAACCAGTTACATATATCTATCAAGAGATCATGAATGCATTTCTTTCTAACCAAAATTTGGCAAACGTTGTGTGCCGTTTGTTATAGTTTGTCAAACGTAACAGAAGTAGAAACAAATGCATCGTTTTATTTATAATAGAGGGGATTGAAATTTTGGGTAATTTTAGACAATGTTTTGAGTTATGACAAGCAAGAACACGTTAAGATAATGCTTTAAATACATGTTAAAGTTAGAAAGAAATGCAGCGTTTGAACTAACAAACGACGAACGACAAACTGTAGACGCATTTGCAGTGAGTGTATAGTTTGTTAAAGTTTATGACACTTACAAAAGTATGTAAGAAACAAACGATCAAAACGTGTGCTCGCTGAACAGTTTGTAACGTTACTGTTAGAAAGAATTCGCACCAAATAAAAACATATTTGTCTTTCGTCTCATTTGTGTGTGAAATTACGTCAAAAAGTGCGAATGAAAAAAAAAAACGACTGTAAGGTGACCTATAGTTGTTATTGATAATGTCTGTATCATTTGGTGTTCTGTGAAGAGCATGTATCATTATCAATTGTACCACATCTTCTTTTTTATGCTACAAACATTTCTGGACAAACGGAAAATACGGACAGACAAAACAGAAAAAAGCAAATTATAAAAAATAGTCATCAGCAGTGGAACAATTAATCTTATTGCACAATTACTTTAATATTTGAAAAACCCGCCGGTTCCAACATTGCAGGATTTTCTTCCCTTCCGGAACATCTGAGATCATCCCAGGTTTTGTTGAGTAACGTGTTAATTACTTAGTTTTTAGTTTTCTATGTTATGTGGACTGCTGTTTGTCCTCTCGTCGGTTACCTTTTTCGCTATGGCTGTGTCGGTTTGTTTTCTACCTCTGAGTTAGATTGTTCCTTTGGTGTCTTTTGTCTCTCTTTTAAAAGGTTACATTTTCTTGCAAAAATAAAGACACACACTGTACATGGAGGAATTTTTGTAGTTAAAAACAATGTTGCCAATATATTTTTGCGGAAGCATAGTTCTGAGAGTTAATCAGATCTGCACAGACTTATAGAGAATCGTGTAACAGTCATGTGTTATCGTGTATGGCCGAGTAGAAATCGAAGAGTGGTCAAATGTAGTCGCAAAGGGATCGGTTATTGGTCCAGTTGGTCGGGGATAATATAAATATACAAGTCGCAGTGATCTGGAAGCGATCGAGCATTGGTCAAGCTAATCTGGAATGGTCGGAAATTAGTCGAGCAAAGATCGAAATTATCGAGACTGATTCAGTACTGATTAGTAAACTTTTTGTATTCCGACCAAACTCGATCTCTATACACGATTCTTTCCCGATCAATTCGATCACTACTCGACGAATTATTGATCTCTTCTCGAGTGAGTTGCTTCTCGATCCTTACTAGAATGTTTTTGACATGTCAAAAGCTCTCGGGTAGACAGTCAGATCGATGACGAGCAAGGTAGACTATCCCAAACATTCATGTCGATTGAGTCAGACCAGTCTCCCGATCTCCTAAAACTGTACTTGAGTACTCGACCTTCCGAGCGAGTACCCGAGTACTCGAGTACTTGTTGCCATCACTATAAATACAGTATTAATATACATTGAATGAATTCTATACAGCTATGAGTGGCCATTCTATAGAGTTATAAGTGACCAATGTCGAATTGTCATGCGTTATAATCAAAAGCAGTTAATTAATTTCTCTTATCAAATTAGATAAGATGCAGTATGATTGCCAAGAAAACATACTTCTATCCTAGTATGACCAGGTTGTTGGTCACCTCCGTCATATTAATTAGTTTCTGGGGGAAACTAGCGGTAGTTGAGATAAAATCCAAATCGCTGGAAAGTTTACATATTTATTTCACATCCATATATTTCAAATATCAAAACAAACTGAATAACAACATAAAACAAATATAAAATACAATTCAAAAGACTGATTGACATACGGGAAATGAACCAATCAAATATCTTTTTATTAAATAATATTAATTCGCGTTTTGCCGAAAGCGGGGATTACGGATTAAAAACATGCTTCGTATAAGTTTGTCAAGAATGGCTTTCGGCAGTTATCACTTAGTGTCAAATTATCTATATTCTTTGTTACAGAACCTTTTATCTTAAAGACAGATATAAATCTTTGATAATTAATCTGAATGAAAGGATTATAGCTAAGTGTAAAATACAAGTAACTTTTGAATAGCGTAAAATACAATAAACTAAGAAATTATTAAAACGCAATGAGGACTCGGAATAATAATAAAAAGCTAATATTATAAAAATATACTAAATCCTAAATGTGAACTTTGAGCGAACAATTGTCGGGTCATACTAGTCACGATCTGTTATTAAACATGATAGGTCAATGTACGGACTTCAACACAAAGAAGTACATGTAGCTCACACCGAACAGCAAGCTATAAAGGGATAAAAAATGACTAGACTAGTGTAAAACAATTAACGCAGCCAATTTTGTGAAATGTAGAGGTTACAATTTTTTTTCGGGACAATATTCAATATGCATGCTGTAACCATACAATAGTATAATGATCATAGTCGTTTTATCATACTAAACATTTCAGATTCTAATCATTTATTTTTTTTATTTCTTACTTATTTTAATATAAAACATAACTAGTATATATGTACATGTATTATCTAATTTTGTAGGTTTTCAGCATTATATACCTAATAATAGTTATTGTGTCAGCAACTATTCCATGCCTGGAAACACATCCAAACCTCCGGATACATCTGTACAATGATACAACGATTTACTGGTTCTTCCTCTTCACTCCTGACACATGGGTCAATACCGATAATCCGAAAGAAATCATGTTTACCACTACGCTAGAACCGAGTTGGATGTTCGAATTGAACGTGTGTATTATCATTTTCTTCACACTTGAATCTTTAGTACGGTTTATAACGTGTCCATCGAAATGCCGATTTTTCTTGGAATGGTTGAATATTCTTGATACATTTTTAAACATAACAATGTGGTCACGCTTTATGGTTGATATGTTTGTGAACGTTGATGCTGTACTTGAGAAAAAGTTTGAAAGCTTGATGTACTTTTACAGTTTTTGTTCCGCTGCTTCCGTATTGCGCTTACTCAAGTTTTTTAGAGTTGCGAAACAGTACAACAGTTTGCGAGTATTATTTTTGGCGGTGAAAGCAAGTGTCAAGGAATTGGGTCTACTTCTGCTGACGTTTCTTATAGTTGCTTGGGTATTTTCAAATTTAATTTACTATGCAGAAATCAAAGAACCAGATACATTTCCAAATATGTTGGATGGACTATGGTGGGCAGTGGTTACCATGACTACTGTAGGGTACGGTGATATGTATCCAACAGGGGCTTTGGGTCGTATAGTAGGGGCGATGTGTGCTATGTGTGGATTACTAGTTATAGCTATGCCAATAGCTGTCATTGCAGGGAACTTTGATGATCTGTACAAGAAAAATAATGAACGAGAAAGCTATAACGAGATTCAGAAAGAGAAGGAAACAGAAAGAAAACAATTAATTAATTCCATCACTTCCAAAGATAACAAAATAGTTCCGTTCGATAAGTCAAAATTGGATATTAATAATAAACCATTTCCGTCCATAGAAAGATGAGAAATGAACATGGATTGTGCATTATCTGTTTCATATACAATGTATGCTGATTGGAGATATTTGGTGCCTACATTTTTATGATTTCATGTGACTTGATTGCACCAAGAACCAAAGAGTATTGTTTGGAGGTAGACGATTATATTGTAAGCGTATTTGTAAATTGCAGGATAAAATCAATCTATCTACTTTCGACACGAACCAGTAATTAAGATTAGCGAGCAACGTTTTTTTATCACTGTTTTAGCACGTTTAAATAGATTTGAAAATTTAAAACACACGAATATGGTTCAGAATGTATAATTGTTTTTAAACTGCAAGCTAACATTGTAGGAACATTTTCAATCTATAAGTACTAAAATCAGGAAAAATGTTTTTGGTATTTCCCTATGCTACGTACGGATACTGTTTCTACAAAGGCTTGAACCTAAAGGTATACATGTATCGACTTACTCAATATTGAGCGAAAATATTCTAGTAGTCCATTATATATAATAGTGAATAAAATTAAAACCTTTTATGAGTTGATTGATATACAATTAATACGCATCAATCCTGTTTAATGTTTGGTGTATTTAAACATTCAGTCAATATTATGAATTGGTTCTACATAATAAAAATATCATCATTAATTTTAATTTTCAACGTTTCAATCATTAATATCTTTAAATAATGGCACTTTTTCTCATTAAGCAGTCATCATTATTTTAGGTCCACGTCATTCGTCTCAGAATTGAGTTTTTACCTGTACCGTTAATAGCTATTTTTTCTGTTTTTTCTTTGATCGTTTATTTCTAATAGTTTTGAGTTCCACTCTTCTCGCTTAAGATAGAAATTTATCACCAGAAACTTGTTAATGTAAACATCAACGACGTCACAGGCACATCAGCGATAAGCAGATTGAAAACCATGCATGATGTTTCTCAGCCACATCTAATCTCAAATGAGAAACAACCTCTTCGTTTGAAAACAAACGATATCCAATATACCTTGTATAAAAGTAGACAGAAGAACAAAATTATGATATAAGTGCCAGTTTTTGATGCCCCAC
This sequence comes from Mytilus galloprovincialis, assembly GCF_965363235.1. Lineage (NCBI taxonomy): Eukaryota > Metazoa > Mollusca > Bivalvia > Mytilida > Mytilidae > Mytilus > Mytilus galloprovincialis. Next base: position 45,392,447 of record NC_134842.1, on the reverse strand, counting down.
CTACGCTAATAGAGGGGCATTATGTTTTCTTTTATGTGCGTCCGTCCTTTCATTCGTCCGTTTGTTCGTCCGTCTGTCCCGCTTCAGGTTAAAGGTTTTGCTCAAAGTAGTTTTTTATGTGCTGGTCTGTGCGTCCGTCCGTTCGTTTGTTCGTTCGTCTGCCCGCTTCAAGTTAAAACTTTTTGGACAAGGTAGTTTTTATGAAGTTGAAGTACAATAAACTTGAAACTTAGTACACATGTTCCTTATGATATGATCCTACTAATTTTTATGCCAAATTGTAGATTGTACCCCAATTTCACAGTCCACTGAACATAGAAAATGATAGTGCAAGTTTAAGGTAAAAGTTTTTGGTCATTGTAGTTTTTGATGAAGTTAAAGTCTAATCAACTTGAAGTTTATATAATTAGTAAACATGTTCCTAATGATTATGATCTTACTAATTTAATTGAAAAATTAGATTTTTTATCCCAATTTCTGGGTCCACTGAACTTAGAACATGATAGTGCGAGTGGGGCATCCGTGTACTATGGACACATTCTTGTTCTTACATTTTTGGGCTTTTATGAACCTGATGCTATCGATTCAGAATATAGATCTATGCTCAAGTGTTGGAAGGGTTATATGTGACATCCCGCTAGTCCGACAGCCCATTATTTCCACAATGCATTTGTCATATTAAGTTTAAGGGCATAGGATACAGTTGTGATCCTGTATTTACAAGTTGATGAAAATATGCATATAGGCTATTTTAAATCTGATCAAATCAAATATGTTATAAAAAATATACTTTTTGAGTAAATTGAGGTTCAAGTTTCAGATATTTCCTCAAAATACGGATTTGTGGACATATTTTTCCTTTCGATAGAAATACATAACTTTTTTGTTTTAAAAGATAAACACGATCTGTTTTTTGTTAAATTATTTGTAATTTGTGTGTTATATAAATATTGCATAAATTTGTACATTTTATTTTTACAAATAACTGAAATTTATCAAATGATCATGATTGTAGAAAAAAACGTAATTTTTGGCTGTATATTTATCAAATTTAAAAATATTGCACTATTTACGTTTTTATGAAAATTGGTACACATAATCTTCTTACGTTATCAAACCAAATGCCATTTAAAAAAAAGGGGGGGGTCCATGATCTCGTTTTCAAGTTAAATCAGTTTGAATGCTGAAAATTAGCCGAAAACTGCATCTTTTCCCGATAAGTCACCGTTTGACTCCGCGAAAATAACAATTTACGTTAGCAACGTCATTACCTCCCCTGTAACTGTATCGTATGCCCTTAAAGGCCACAGACCACAATTAATTCCTCTATCAGTTCTTTATAACCTTTTGCATCATTAAAAAAATTGCACCATGCACTTTTGTCCAATTTTTTGTGTGTGTAATGTATTGTCCTAGTCCAAATATATATCCAAAATTCAGAAAGATTGAAGCAATCACTTTTACAAATTTAGCCAATACACATCCATACCCCTATTGACAAGTCAAGAGATGTTCCGAAAACTGTAAATATCACCTTTTTGCACTTGACCTAATCACTCATTCCATATCAAAATCAGTTACAATACAACCTCCAAAAATTTATTTGACCTCTCTTCTTTCATTTCCACCCAAAAAGATTTAAGGAATGAGTGAGGAAAGGAAAGAAAAAAATTAAGGGAAAATACACTCTAATTAAAAGGAACTATATTCGTGGACAACGAAAAGCGGGGTCATTAATTGTGGTCTTGGGCCTAAAGGTAAACTTTCTAAAAGACCACACCGTTCTCGAAAATATTGCTTATTAAAACACATGCTTATTGCATCTACTGTTTGACTATCCTCATGTTCGGGTTTTTCATTTTTCGTTATATTTTGAACGTTTGTTTGTCTATTGTCTAATGATTTTTCTGTTTTTAACTTAAAGTTTATCTTTGTAATTTCGTAACAAGAGAGTGAGCTCAAGGCCGTAGCTAGGGTCTTTTAAATAGTGAGGCAAGATCATTTCGCCGAGTGGAGCGAGGCGAAAAAAAGTTGGCAGGTCTGGTGGCCTTGGCGCTCTGGGGTAAATGGTGCAAAATCCTGCTATCTGGGCGTTTCCTGGGCCTATATTAGTGATATCGATCATATGGGTTTCATGTGCCATAAAAGTGATAAAACATTTTTTTCTTGGGGGGGGGGGGAGATATGGTTACTTATGTGTAAAATGAATAAATTGGAACCTCTTTATCTGGTAAATTATAAATGTGGTACTGTTTACAAATGCGCGGTTATGTGCATTTTTATGTTATTTGTAGATATTATCGGCGATTATGGCAAATAGACCCTCCCGTACTGCATATTTAACATTTTTATTTTATTGATTTCAATAACAGATCCAGAATTTCCGAGAAATAACGGGAGTTGCAGTTATCAGGATGGGACCCTGTGGCCATACCTGGTCATTGAGTCCCTACATATATAATCACTGACTCATATTTTATTAAAACTATATATACCTGCACTGCTTCTTTTTCTACATGATCCTGTTTTAAGCCACAGATCCATGTTTAACGTTCATTGATCACGTTCGATTTCATGACCTATTGATAATTATTGATTCGAATACTGAAAACTGACACTGATAAATTCCAGACACGATTAGAATTTTCGGGATATTCAGAATCAATTAATTTACCGGGCTGTATACGATGATTGCAATCAAATAACGTACCCGTCGTCTATTAGGATTAGTTCTGGTCATCGCTCATTATTTGGATATATAAATGATTTTTTTCTAAACATCAATAACATACTTGGTCATTTTTTTAGTGAGGCATTTGCCTCACTTGCCTCAATGGATGCTACGGCCTTGTCAGAGCTTGAGATTTAACCATTGTTATTACATAATCTAGCTATTAACTTCAAACTTTGTAAACATATACATCGAAGTAAGATATCCATACCCGGACTCTTTGGTCGTAACACTTTCAATCATTTTAGCAAAATCTACTGGGAGGTCAATATATAAGTTTTAAGTCTATTGTGTGTTCATGTGTAATATAAAAATAGGGAGAGTTTGTAATCCACGTTGTATGCTATAGGCAAAAATGTCTTAGGTTGTTCTTTACATATTCTAATCCTCAAGTTGGCGGAGCGGATTGTTCATAGTTGAGTCACACAATATCCAATATACATAACCTGTTCAGTATTTTATAAAGCAAATCATATTCTCACCCCGTCAAATATGTTGAAAATAGTTGATGAGAATATGTATGAATATTTTCCTGTATACAACATACATGTAATTCGAATTCTGCGTAACTATAATATATACACAATTAAAATTCTGTATAATATGTACTTGCGTATGCAAAGAATTGTAACGTCATAATAATTCCGAATAAACGAAATTTATCCATTCGCAAATAGTTCTGTATATCCGCTTTTTATAAATCTGTATGTTGGACTAATGGATTGTCGGATTACAGGTCTGTCGGACCAATGGATCGTAGGACTGAGCTGTCGGTTTAGTGGGCTATGAGAAAAAAGGAGTCTTACTGGGTTATATAGGTCAGTTATGAACGTACATGTACATAATATATATACTGCACTACATATACATGTACATGTACATTGTATCAGTCAGTCTTATGTATACCATAATCTGACATATTTGACGTGCAGAAAAAAACAAACAGTCCTTTATCAAATGGCAAAATCAGAAATTCAAAAAAATCCATATTCCTAACTTGGTATAGGCATTTCCTAATGTAGAAAATGGTTGATTATTCTGATTTTATAGCTATCTGTCATACACAACATCCGCGAGTCATCATAGTAGCTACACATGTACAACAATGATCAATGTCACTTGTACCATTAAAAAGGTCCACGTTTTAAAAAGTAAATCGTATTTGTCATCATTTACGTTTCATTTCATTCAAAAAATTTACAAAATCGTCTGCTACCTACAAGGTTGAATTTGATAAAGCAAATACAGCGATTTAATTTATGATTTTGTTAGGATAAGTAAAAGCTTTTGAAATGTTATGGTACACAATAACTATTTAAATAAACCTTTTAAATAAACGTTATTTTAAAATCGCTTAATTCTGTAACATACGTGTAACCTAATATGATCAAACGTGAACATTTTTAATTCTGTATCAACGAATAAGGTCAATAAAGCGGATAAATACCTTGTCTTCGTGGAACCTACAAGTCTTAATATTGAACCGAATGAAACTTGGCGATAAATTGAATGTTTGTTTTGCGTCTAATGACAACATAAATAGGAAAAGAAATTCACAAACATTAATTATTAAATATCCAGTAAGTCGGCTCAGCATCGTATGTAATCCGGATGGAATGTAGGGGACTTGACCTTTCACTGAAAATCGTGACATACAGAATTATTGCAATAAATTGGCGTTCAAAATTTCAACTACATGTAATTCGCCGAGTTAACGTTCCATTTCTCAGATGACGTGGCCGTGTATTTAAACATCCTGCACAATAACTACACATTTAAAAATTGTCCGCTTCAAATTTACAAAACGTGAAAACTAAGTGACTGCCATAATTTAATTTCTACCACTGTAGAGGGTCAGCTGCCTGTACAGCAGAATGAAATCAAAGTACTGAAGTACTGAACATCGTTTGACCACAGGTTCTCTATACCGGCAAGTGAGGTTAATGTACAGAGATATGTTTTTTTCTGAGCCAAGTTCGCGTATGAATTACCATGGAAGTATTATATTGTCAATATAATACTTCCATGAGATGACGAATAAACGACAGGGAATTTAACCTCAGCGTCATAACTATTATATTGAAGTGATAAAAATCAGTATGCTCTGATTTGTTGTTATATGTTATATAAATATTTCTATATGAGAGTTACATGTCTATATAATTTTCATTCTTTGTATATCATTCTATTTTACTATTCTATTAATAATGCTGTGTAAGTGCATAGCGGACACTCTTCTGTAATAATTCGATTTTTCGAATAGATCGGATTAGAGTAGGTATCCATATTTTCACGCAAAACCTTCTTTAGGTATTCTTCCGCATTCGTTAACACAATTTCTCTATACGGGTGCATATATATTAATGAGTTTTTACTTATATATATATTTCAAACGAAAAAACATTTTCTCATTATTTATAAAAGTTCTAAAAAATATAATATCATAAAAGAAATAAATTTATACCAAGCGATAAGAAATGCAATTATTTTATTTTGCAGTCGATAGTGTCAGCGTACTTATACGATCGGTTACCAGTCAAAAACGATAGTATCACGGTCATCGCGATGTAAAACACTGTATACAAAAGCTGTTAAAATTTCGATATTGATAAATTAAATAATGATATAGCTAAAATTAAGATTTAAATGGACGTAGATGGAAAAACAACTACAAAATAGGTAAATGAGATATATGAAACGATTTTATTAGCACTCTAGAGAAACACGCACCTTTGAAGTATAGGTATCCCAGAAAAAGTATTCGTCCATGTATGAATGGAAAATTAAGAAAAGCCATTTATCGAAAACACATGGTCCGAAACCACAATATAGTCCCTAGTGTTGACAGTGGGTTACTTGCCATTTATTTTTATACCCCTTCCAAATTTATTTCTCCATGTTTAATGCCTCAAATTTCAAGTAGGGGGTGAAATTACACTGTAAAAATATTTGGGTCCAGAATTTTAAAGGAAAGTAGTGATTTGGTTCAGCTGAAAAAGGTTAAAAATTAGCATTGCGGAAGCTGTCAAAAGATTTCAAGACGCCCTAAACATAAAATTGTCCCTATTTTGAGTTAGAGCCGATGAAGTTTTCTATAATTTTGATATAATTTATCCCAAAAGTAGTACAACACACTGTAAAAATTTCATTGAGAAAGCGCAGGTGGGATTTTTTTAATTTTCATTTATGTTCTAAAAGAAATGCGCTACGAAATAATTGTGGTCTCGGACCACATGGTATTTTCTCAGTACACCAATAACTAAATAATCATACATTGGAAATATTCAGACAACAAAATTAAAAAGGAAATCTATGAACATCTACTTTTTTAGAACGCTGTTACGGAGGATCAAAACGGCTGATTTATTTAAAATTGCCAAACTTTTCTATATAAAGAAATACAAATCCCAAAGTTGAAATACTAATTTATTTGAAGATATAAAAAATTTTTTTTAATTGAAAAAAATGAAAAATAAGTAATTCAAAAGATGTATCTGATATCTGTAATAAATATGTTGCTCAGAAAACAAATGATAATGACCATGAATCTCAAGTGTTGATTGATTGGTTCAAAGAAAATAAGATTCAGGCAAATTCTGATAAATTTCAAGCTATTGCTGTAGGGAAAATAACCTTAGCAAAGAATTTGTTAATCCAAGTGCAGCAAAATATTGTATCATGTGAGGAAACCCTAAAGTTACTTGTAATAGATATATATACGAGATAACCAACTAAAATTTGATGCACATATAATAACTTGTGTAGAAAGGCATCACAACACAGCTGGATGTTCCCAAGAGTATTGGATCCTATTTATCAAGATTGAATAAACTTACAACTATACATACTTTCATTTTGAGTAATTAATTTTTACCCTTTGACTTGTCATTTTTGTACAGAGAAACATTAAAAAAAAAATGGAAAAATACCAGAGAGAGAGCTCAATATTGAGATCCGTATATGACGACTATTTAGGTGTCAAACCACCAATTACTCCCTCCAAGTTAGAACGTATGTAAAAGTAGCCCTACTCTGACACAAAATAGTGCTTTTGATGTCCTTTGTTTACTTAAACTAACCAACAAATTTGCAGAAATGAAACTTTTGGTAAAAGAAAAATATATCTAGACCATTTTGAGCCAAAATTTACTTGTCTATGAGTTTGCATTAACAATCGAGGATCAATGCGCTCCATAGTAACTTAAGATTTCCAGAAAACCAGGGGTTATTTTTGGAGTACCTCTGTTCGAAGGTAAGTTATTTTGTTAGAATGCTTCAAAGGTATGGTGAAAATTGGCATGTAGAAGGCTGATACATGTACAATTCAGGATATACCTGGTTTCTATGAAGTTAAACTTAAGGTAAAATATTAAGAAAGCTGTGAAAATTACAAAATTTGGTTGAACAGATAGGGATGTTTAATTGGTGGTCTGACACCTTTATTATCCTCTGAAACTGTTCTTGAAAACGCAAATGCAACAACCCTACAAACGAAACGCTTGGGAACATCCAGCTGTTGTGATGCCTTTCTACCGTACATTAACTATAGTTAATATAGTATACATTGTACATAGACAGGCATTTGCCGAGTGCTATATAGAAAAGCAGCTTCTCAGTGTTATTGTGGGGCTGCTATTTTATCTTGTAAAACGTCACCATTGTCTGGGCAGAAAGTTGACGAACCACGGGTAACGTCATGTCTCTTCCCTCTTCTAGAAAAGTTTCAGCGGGAGATACAGGTACATAGTCTGTATGAAATTCCAAAATAATACAGGTGTAACACCAGTACTTCGGGCCCGGCCAGAAAGCACATACCTGAAAGTAGTACATATTTAACACAAAATAGTTCCTACGCATGAGTGTAACATTCAAAATATGTAGGATATTTAGGTATTTTGGGCATCAAATGAAAGCTGAAGGACTGGTGATCATTGTAGAACACTTTTGGACTTTTTTAATTTTAAATATAAAGAAAAAAAACTGCATCAAATTTAAAAAAATAAGGTACATTTTGTCTGTTTGTCAGTTCTGAAGTACCTGTTCTTTCTTATATGCCATTAAAGATATGCTGATTTTTTTAGTACAAGACACCATTAAATGTTAATTTGACATTCAATGATTGCCACTTTATTTGAACTTAAAATGAAAGAGGTGTGCCTGCTTGAAATGGAGGAATTTAACATAGAAAGTAATGGGACCATGAATAATTAGTGGTGTACTTCCTACACGATGTTCTTGACGTATAAATTCTACGACCTGACGTTGTTTAACATTTTATTTGCGTGCTACGGTTTTCTTTTATTTTTCTATTTGTCTTTGTAAATTATCACTTTCACTGTTTTGTCTATGTTTGGTAATAACCATTTTACGTGGCATGGTACTTATACATCCCGTTATAGTAATAGTAATATGGCAAATTTAGTATAGTAATGTGGTAAATTTTAGTTCTCTTAAGCTTGCCTTTCGTTTTGCTTTGTTTTGTTTGTATGCCTTTTGTTTTGTTGTTGTTGATGACTTGTTTGTTTGCTCTTGTAGTGATTACGATTAAAACACAATGTTGGCTGCTGTATACCTCTGTTCACATAATGAAGTTCACCCTCAGATCTCCATTCCTGCTGATATAAGAATTTGGCAAATTATGTCAGGTTTACAATATTTGGTACGCCATACATATGTCGCACTGAAAATGGATGGTACATTCTTCGACTAGCATTTTTTCTAATGTCTTGAATGGTGACATATTCTTCAGTGAAAGATTTCTGATGAAGCAAAGTACAAATAAAAATGTATGTGCATATGGGTTATCTATTACACAACCTAATACGTTTGTGAGAAAAGGGTGATTCTTACAACAGTATAACGAGAATAGAAGACAGATTATTGCATATTGTATCTCATTTCATAGAAGTTAAGTCACGAGTTCCACAAGGTTTCATACTAGAGCTTCTCCTTTTATGATATGTATTAAAGAACTATCTCTTGTAAATACCTAAAATAGTAATTATTGCCAAATTATACAAGCTACAAAAAAAAGTTTCAAGGATCATTTGAATGCAGGTTTTGATATCTCTTACAAATTGTGTATTCTTTTGTAGATTAGAAGTCCACATGGTGGATTGATTGTTTTGTAAACTGTGTAAACTTCTTTCAATAAACAACTTAATAATAATAAGGATGTTCTTATCCCAGGCAGAAAACCCTAGCCGTATTGGTCACAACTTTTTGGAACATTTTGGTCATCAGCTTCAAGTTTGTACTTGTTTTGGCTTTCGAACTTTTTTCATCTTAGCGTCACTGGTTAGTCTTGTGTGGACGAAACGTATTACATTTTAAACCTGATACCTTTTGTTAGCTATAATTCGTGTGTTTCTCTGTCCTAAATGTTCTCCCATTTATTTAAATTGTAGTCCTGTCATGTAATGTTGTCATTTTAATGTTATATTTAACATTTCCATAACAGCGGGAGGTTTTGGCATGCCATAAAACCAGTTCAAACCCAACATTTATTTCTTTAAATGTCCTCTACCAAGTCGGGAAAATGGCCATTGTTATAGTATGATAGTTCGTTTCAGTGTGTGTTACATTTTAATGTTGTTTTTCTGTTATGTATTAGTTCTCTTATATTTGATGCGAATCTTCAGTTTTAGTTTGTAACCCAGATTTGTTTTTTCTCAATCGATTTATAAATTTCGAACATCATATATACAACTGTTGCCTTTATTTATTATTAATACAATGTGTTCTTCCATTTTGAAAGCGATGTACAACATACTGTAAGAGGATGTGTTCGAAAAACTAAACCACTTTGGCAGTTACTATTTGATACGCATGAGGGAGGGTAGGCATACTTTTGAAAAAGGCAGGATGAGCAACTTGACAGAAAAAAAGCAGAATGAAAGTTTATGTAAAAAAAAGTAAGGATAATCCTAGTAGTGGAGCGGCGGAGAGGACAATTTTCGAAATTCAAATTACCTTATTACGTCATTGAATTTTGATATCTTAAATTGTCTATGATAATCGATTATCCAGCTTCGGAAAAATGTGTTTGTCGTAAATATCAAATCTGGTACAAATGACGTTAAAAACGGCCTTAACTGACGTTACTCAAGTTGTAATGAGTACACCACTGCTGATTTGGTAGACAAATCTCATAACTTGCCCTTTCTAAAAATAATTTGTTAACGAACTTGGCAAATACAGTAATTGTTGCTCTTGAAATTTAACTATAAAGGCATTTTTAACGTACTGTTGTTCTATATGTGGAGTAGTATGCATCTGAAAATAGTTCAAAATAACGCGGAAAAATCATCGTTTTTGACCTGGCATTATTTGCACGTGCAATATAGATGTGTTTTAAAGGTACAACAGGAAAGCCGCCGTATTATTACTCAATCGACCCGATTTACTTTTAAGTTAATGCGCAAGATATATATTTGGCTCACTATCTGAGTTTTATCCCGAAATTAAGTTTGGATATTTGTCATACATAAACCGAAGCTGGTGTGGTTTCTAGTCAGTGGCGAGGGGCCTGGTGGTTGGAACCCCATTTTTTGGACGTTCAATTCATTTGAAAATGGGGACATGTAGTTGGACACCCTTTTTGTCCTTGATTAGGACCCCACCCTTTTAAATATTTGTCACTTGAAATTTAACATCACACAATCAATGATCAGCTGTTGTAACTTTGTACTTTTTATCCTCTTAGAAAATATATTTTTATTGCTTTTTTAAAAATTGTAGGGCAAAGCTTCCTAAAAAAACATATTGGATACCAGGTTGACAAAATACCATCAAAATGTTTGTGGCCCATCCACTACAAACGACAAAATGGATAAAATTATTTGAAGATTTATCCTCTGAAGAAGATAATAACGGGGCAGTTAATCCAGTGCCGACAAAAACCCAAAATGCTACTACGGTATAGCCTGGGGTCCTGGCTAATCTTGTCAGTATAGCCAGGCGTGTATCAATGTACTGCCTGTCAATGATTGGTTAATACTAATTTTGTCCTCAATGTTTGTTTTACATCTGTACCCAATCAATTCTTGTTTAACATCAATTAGTAAAAATTAGACTGTAATTATTTTTCTTTATGAATTGATGTATAGTGTTATCATATCTAATTAGTAGTATGATGATAATTAGTAAGCAGAAAAGGGTTAATTCTTATCAGCAATCGCCTGGTGAGAAAGTTAAAAGTTTAAGATTTCACATGTCCAAGGATTCCAATTGTGCTGGTTTACATCAAACATCAAAATTTATGCAAATATTTATTCAGCCTCACTTTAGATTCAGAGTCAACTGGCACTGAATCGATCACATGGTATTTGTTCCCCACCTGGCCCTTACGACGCGCAGCTAGATTGGGCCGGATCCCAGGCTAACTACGGTACAACAAAATATAGAGCAGGAAGAACCGAAAGAGTCACATGAACCAAATTAATAGGAGGACACGAATGAGGAGGAGATTCAGCAACCCCAAGCTGCAAAGAGGCCCAAGCTACAAAAAGCAAAAAAAGGCCGCTTATGAATTTGATTCGTAAAAATCATGAGGCCTACAACAAGTTTATTACGAAAAAGGTTCCAAAATTGCTACGTAGTCTTGGTGTAGATCTCCATCCGAGTCTGACGATGATGAAAAATAATAGTTAAAATTCTAGATTTGAACGATCGACATAAATATGTTCACCAAAAAAGGTGTTGTGGTTTTTTTTCGTATTCTTTTGATTTTTTTTTTTATATCTATAGAGAAAACTTAGACAAAATATTTTCTCGATTCAGATAAATTAAAAGATAATAAAAATATACCGAAAGGCAAGTGAAATACCACGAAAAAAGAAAATATTATATAAACATGTAGTTCTTAAACCGCACAATCTGTTGAAACTCTCATTCCCTTAAAAAAATTAGGACAATTTGTAGAATATTATAATATTGTCAACACTGAACATCCTTATTAGTTGATTTCCCCTAGCAGCAGCTTGCCATAAAACTATGTCTTGCTGACATTAATTCATAATTGACCCGACCAATAACCACTGGAACTGCAATTGCGAAATTTCTCAGGTGTCAAATCATTTTATGAAATGATGTTTGTTCATTCTATCATATCCGTACTTTAGAGTGGCATACTTCAACACAACGACCAATATTAAATGTGTTCATTAAAATTACATATTTTTCTTGAAAACTCAATTGTTCAACATTTAAAAAAACATCACAAAGAAGATCGCCTTGATTTGAAACGACGGTTTGTATTTATACTTTGAGACGACCCAAAGTTTATATGGTACCGGCAAGTGTAATTAATCCTAATCGTAGGTTTAAGACAACTTCCGAAAATGTCTATTGAAACATTAACAAGTTCTATTAGATTTTAAATAGAGATACGCTATATTTTGCAATACAAATTAGCTTCATCAGGCGTATGCATCTCTCAAGGTGAAATAGGATGTATGACAAAAAAATGTTTTTGTAGCTTCAACTACACAAAATTTGAGTAAAAGTTTAACATATTTATTGATGTTCTATAAAATATGTATGTTTGTAGATATGACTACATAAATTTTGAGAAAAAGTTTAACATATATATTGATGTTCGATGAATCGTATGAATATCTATAAATTAAATTGTATGATTTCAAGATTATTATTTAGATTTGTCTTTTAATCTTTTCTCGACTCTCTCATTGAGTCCATCAAGTTGATGAGTTCGTAACTGATGCATCCATAGTCCGATTCTACTCTGACGTCCAACAGATGTTTTGCCAGACAAGCTGGAGCCGTGGGAATCGATGGGTCCCTGTGATAACTGTTCAAATATGGAACAATAAAGGGTGGCAGGTATGTGAAGCTTACTTAAATGAAAAGATCAATAAAAAATGAACAAATTGATACCTGATTTATATTAACCCAAGGCCGTTATTTGGCACCAGAAGCGACGAATCAGCGCATCTATTTTGGATGGGCAAATATCCACTTTTTGAAATGGGACCAGCTCTGATGTCCCACGGGCCAAGCTTGTCTGGCAAAACAGCCGTTGGACGTCAGAGTAATCTCGGACCAGTGCATCCAATATCCCTCTCTCTTTTGTCTTCCTTTAATATCCCAATTTTGTTTTTTTCTCAATGATTTGAAATGTGACGTTTTCAAAATCATGACCTAGTGCTCTTAGAAGATGTCTTGTGATTAGGCAGTTTTTCTTTACCATAAAATGACCGAATGGTTATTAAGTCGGATGTTAAATCATGTTTCTGTTTCACCAACATATTGCAACTTGTTCCACACGTTAGAACATACATACAATTTTGCGTTTGCAATTTGATGTTATAAATATGTTGTATTTTTTTCTTTATGACTGTGCTGACGAATTGGGTTTCGATGTTGGCGACTTTGTAGCACTTTCAATTGCCTCTGCTGCATGGTTTATAACCTCCTAATGTCAATATCTCCTGTTTAGATAATTTGGATGTTACTAGAGTATCTTTGATGTTTTTGGCTCTACGGTAAGCCATTACGGGAGGTGATGATAAAATCTTTTTTAAGGAAGGATCATTTTCAATTAGACGCCAGTGTTTGTTGACAATAGATGAAATATTTGTCAGGTCAGGATGACAGCTGACAACAAATGGAATTTTATTTTTCTGGATTGTCTTTGTATTCACGTAAGTTTGTTCAGGCTTTTTCTTTTGCTTTACCGAAAGCTTCTTAAACATTTTTGTTCTTATAACCTCTTGGTTTAGGTTGATGTCTGAGTTGACCCACACGGTTGTTTAATTATGATTCCGATGAAAAAATCCGTTTTAACCTGATGGCTTGGCTGTACGGGATGCTCCAGGAACAGTGTTTCGGGTGACACCTCTTCGGAGAGAGAAATTAGTGTTTATTAGTTTATACAATATATATACAGACGACACAAAGAATAACTTACGGAATAACTAGTTAAAATATATATTTCCTGAACAAAATGTGTTCAGAAAACATAATGTTTTATTATGCCATTTAATATAAATAATACGCCTCACCATCAATCTTCCCTCTTTTGCTTTTTTTAAGTTCAATCATCGGAAACTATATTGACTTTTGATTGGAAGTCTTACTTTCTAAATGTTTACATTATTTGATTACCCTCAACTGGATATTTGTATGGCATTTATTAATCTATTTTTTCCAAATCCATTGATCATGTATTAGCTGGGTTAATGCTTGATATATTGCATGCAATTTTTGATATGGTCGGTTTCCTGCTCATTTGCACAGTAGCGTAAGCCTCTCGTTCTTCATTTTGCCTACATAGGTTATTAAAATTACCCGCAATGATTGCTATAGGCATAGCAAGAACTAATAATCCGCACAAACTACATAAAACTCCAACTACCTTTCCTAGTGGACCAACAGGATAAACATCTCCATAACCGACAGTTGTCATGGTTACAACTGACCACCAAAACCCGACTAACATATTTGGGAACGAATCTGGTTCTCTTATTTCTGTGTAATATATCAAGTTTGCAAACATCCAACCAAAGACCAAAAATGTTATCAGAAGCAACAACAGCTCCTTGACACTGTCTTTTATTGTTATAAACAATATCCGTAGGCTACTGTATTGTTTTGCCAGTCGAAAAAATCTTAAGAGACGCAACACAGATACTACTTCACAAAAGCAAAGAAAGTAAGCCAAACGTATGTTAGTTATCAAGTCCTTATCATAGTTTTCTATTACTCCATACCGTATCCACATAATAACAAACAAGTACATATCCAAAATATTGAGCCATTCTTTCAAAAACCGTTTCTTGACGGGACATGTCAGAAAGCGAAATACTGTCTCCATTGAAAAGAAGAAATTTACTGCTAAATTCGTTCTATGAAGCCAGTTAGGCTGTTCACTTGTTGCCAAATTCATCTCTTTTGGATTGTCTGTGTTCATCCAAAATGTCAAGTTTATAAACTCAGCCTTCTTCAAAAATGTATCGGTGCCTGTGTGTTGTATTCGAATTCCCGGATGGGTTATCAAGCACGGTAAACTTGCAGAAATTAAAACTATGCTTAAATATACGAAACTGAAAACCTGAAAGAAAATACAAAAACAAAAAAACATTGAAATCACTTTTACAAAAAGATACTGTATGCTTTCTTCGAAAAATCAAAATATCATACATATTTGAATTTTTAAAAATCTAGCAATGCCCTCTTTCTATTCCAAGATTCATTTGTTACATTTACGTGTAGTTCATACGAGAAAAGTTCTGTCCTTCAAATCAGATCTCACTCAAAGCGTTGAAATTTGAATTTCTAAACAAACATGGTTTCTTTCATATGCTTCAATTTTTTTCTATTGTTATCAGTTATAATTCTAAACTTTTGAATAAACCATGAATAAACAAACTTTAGTCATGTAAAACATTGTAAAAGTCAAAGCATCATTCAAACATGTTTTGAAATAAATGCGTTTATTTCCGATGAAAACACCTTGAAGTTGAATCAATAGTAATACAAACAAAACCCATCTTTAATGACTTTACAACAGTATCGTAATCGTAATTATTTACCCATTAATAAGTCTTTTAAAAAGTGTTGTGTGCTTTGAATTTGATGACGACATTTTAATGTTCCGTAAAGAATAGCAATAAAAAAAAGAAGGTGAATAATATAAAACATGTCTGCCCGTTGATTTATATTAACGAGTGATGAAAGGGTTTTATCAATGGTCCTAGGCATGTGAGGGACTGTTTTTTTTACAATATATCTGATTGAAACTTTACAAAATAACTTACTCTTGCCCAAATAGACGAAGACGGTTCATCAAGGAACAACCATAGTCTATGACAATTTTTTCCAATGACAGAGGTTGGAGTGCATTCTGATTGGTTCTGTGTTGAAAACACTGCACGTAACACATTTGAAATGTCTTGCCTTTTCTTAAATGATGACATTGTCTTATGACAACATTCCGAAATTTCAGTTAGAGGTATTTTCCAAAATTTCAGTTCAGCTTCCCATAACCATCCACAGAGGTGTTTTGGAAGATGAATACAACCATTTCTGTAATAGTCTAAAATTGTATTGAAAAGTTCTGGGTTCCTGTCAAAATAGAATGATTTATCCTCATTGACGTAGCAGTCTGATTCAAAGGAAATTGATCCAAGAAGCGTGCTGGGATACTTTCGAAGTGTCGACATCTTTGCTGTGAATACTGTTCCACCAACGTTTAAACATATTTTGTCATCCATTGTAGCCTAAGAGAGAAAAAGTAAACCATTAGTGTTTTCTTTTAATCAACAACTTTGATAAAACCACTAAACATATGTATAATGCGTCTCGTGTAATTTTATCTAAGCAGTTGAACCCCAATATCAAAGCGATAATTATGACCAGCGACATTGTTATCTATTCCCTTCGTATTAACATGTCAACATATTTTTTTATAGTGTTGCTCAAACACTACAACAAAGTTTACCACCTACATGCATGAAACGACTTCATTTTCAGGAACAAAATTCCACGTAATTTATTTTCTGGTTGAGAGTAGTCTCATTGCCAACCTTACCACATCTCCTTTTTAAATGATAATCAAGTTGAAATTAAACATTCATCTCAAAACAAAAATTTATTTTTACAATTGCATGTTTTTGAGTGCAAAGTTATCAAAATCTAGGGGAATGGAGAAAAAATAAATGCTAACAGTTACTGAAAAAAGGATAGTAGTCCTATGGTTACGATTTAAAAAGTGACTGATACCACTCAATCAAAGTTTTGTAATCGTGAAAATAAAATGCGAACAGTTACTGAAAAAAGGGTAGTAGACCCATGATCGCGATCTGAAAACTGATTGATACCACTCAATAAATTTAAGAGTGCATTTCTTTCTAACACAAACGATGCAAACGGCTAAGCGCGCACATGTTTTGATAATTTCTCTCAAACATACGTTTGCAAAGTTTACATAAACTTTGACAAACTATGCACACGCTAGAAATGCGTCTGCAGTTTGTAGGTTGTCGTTTGTTAGTACAAACGCTACACTTCAACCTGATTAAACGAAGTATGTGTTTCTACGTTTGTAAAAAGTCTGTTTACCAACAACATGTGCCTGCATTATTGAAAGTTCAAACAGGGTTCTTAAAGACTTATTAAACGATGTATTTGTTTCTTCTTTTGTAGCGTTTAGAAAACAATAACAAACGCGACACAGCGTTTACAAAATTTTAGTTAGAAAGAAATGCAGCCTAAGTTTTGTATTTTGTGATCGGATCCACTCACTTACAATATACATGAACTGAAATGCAGTCATCATATGAAAGCTTGTTTTACAAAAAATATGCTTAAACTAATATAGCATACTTTTACACGTTCGGTTTAAAATCAATTGTCACATCCCGTATTTTTATAATCTGCCAATGCAAACTTTTGAGTCCCACTTTTACACATGTCACATAATTTTACAAACTGTCAATGTATGCTTTCGAGTCGCAACCGATTTTAAGTATTACATTCCCTTAAATAAGCTGTTTGATGATTATTGCAATTACTATTTAATTCGTCATTAATTATTTATATGGTAAATATACAAATCAAATAATATGCCGATTACCGCATTAACAATCAATAAGGTAATGCAGAAAAAATGTTTACTTAAATCCAGTTTATCTAAATCTAGAGTTGCAATAATTGGGACATGTTTTGAATAGGGAATCTACATTATATAAATGTTATTAATGATAATCATGAAGGAATTTTAAATTAAGTTTACATACATATCGTTGTACCCGTATCAAACAGGACAGGAATAACCACCAATTGGTGGATTATACATCAATTGACGTTTACGGTATAATTCACCAAATGGTGGATATAGAGATAGACCGATTGTCGTATAATGTTCTTTTCTTCAGACAAAATCTGCTTTTTTGACATATACCATCTGAAACTTTGAATGGTACTCATTGATGACATGAAGTCCATTCTGACTGCTCGTGCTGTATTTGCAGTGACTAATTCAAAAACTATTTTGCACTTCCTTTACCCACCTATTAGTTCTTTGTTTGAGCTTTCAAAACTTATTTCTATCCTTCGATTGCAAGTGTAAACTTCATTCAATTAACAACCGGAAGCTGCTACAGCTGCGGAAACACCTAAAACGTTGTTGGTGAAAAGTTGTCATCAAAAACAGTTTTATCAGAAATAAATGGGGTAAGTAATATTTCAAGTATATATTGGAGTCAGTTATCAATACATTAACTCATTTCCTTTCCTGAAAAGTAAGAGTTACAATTTAAGACATTAAAATTCCATGAGGTATTTAGGTAATTTACATTTCTAAAATTGCCCTCTCCGCTGCTCCACCATTAAGATCAAATCAAAGGGAATAGAACACGTTGATTGGACGTCAATTTTAATAATAAAAAAAAGAAACTTTTTTTACCAAAAACTTTAACTTGAAGCTGGAAAGACGACCGAACAGACGCACAGACCAAAACAAAATATTTATAGATAGAACATAAGAAAAATGAAAGCTTTAAACGAGAAGATATATGATAAGGCCATTTCAAATCAGTGTTTGACCGACAGTTACTGAATGTCCTCAAATTCTACACAATCAATTTGACCAACTCAAATAGACTCAACTCAAATATGCATGTTGCCATGTATTTAATTATTTTTTTGTAATCCAATACAGACGTTATCTCATATAAATATGCAAACATCATATAACACAGTAATAGTATATAGTAACAGTAGTAAATATCTATCACTTCCAAAAAAAAATCGGAACGCGGGTATGTTAAGGTATTTTTTTCAGGGGCAAATAACTCTTGTGATGCTCATGAATATTAATGAGTAACGTTGCGTTTCCATAGTGACGACGCTGTCCGCTTCATTTCTCTGGTCGTCAATCGCTCTTGTATTTTGATCTTTTTGTTGATAAACTATGCAGAATTAGATAATGATAATTTGTTGAAAATAAAAATAATATATCACATTATTTTACAAACTATAACTTGTATTGTATGAAAATCCTACTTGTCGATCTCGCAACGGAGGCGTGGCTTGTTTTCCTTATTTGGAAAACCGATTCAACAGGAAGCTTGAAACCCACATGTTTTGAACGGACGGAATGTTTTTGTTGCAAGAGACGAAGAATGGCCCATGTACCCAAGGATTTCAGCATACAAGCCGAATTGTACGCCATAACTTGACTATGAGTAAGTATTCTGTCGTCTTTTTGCTGTTTTCTGTAGCCGACTATCTTCATTTTGACAAAAATCTACCCTTGAAGTTGAATCTTCTCCCCCTTTTTTCCATCTGTTTTAAAAATTATCCCTGAATCAAGGATTTGCATAGTACACTATGCCTGAACTGTCTTAATTGCAAGTCCTTTGGTGGTCCACAGTGTTTATACGCAATTTAGGTGAAGTTTTAGAATACCCATGAGCATGATGAACTGTTCAGGAAATTTTTTATGCTACAGTTTCACTTGTTGATGTAAAAAAAAACTTTAAGGTGCTTTAGTCTTATCCATGGTTGGCCAGCTGACAGTCAATCTGTTTGAATTCATGAATCATGGATATAATTTGTTTTCAGAGCGAGTGATATAAGAACATGAGATTGTCAATTATAATAACAAGTTGCTGGTCTAAAAATTTTGAATCTGTAGAAGAAGAAGACACTAGACTAAATTTTCAACAAAGACCCCACCTCAATATTATCAATATGAACTGTAGTGAGCACCTTTATTATCACAGAGTTTATAACTTTGCAGACAGTGTGTAGGCAAGACCCTGCCAGATGTTCTATTAAAAGTCAGCTATATGTCATGTATGTACATGTACAAACTACACTTTTTTCAATTTCAAAGCTGCATAATGAATGCAAGGTCAGTTTTTTGACGTGATAAAACAACAAAAATTCTAGATTTTTATTCACATAAAGACTTGAAAGACTTAAGTGTAACTGTATGCTGATTGATGTTTTATTATACGACCCCAAAAAAATTTTGGGTTCGTATTATGGTATGATGTCGTCGTCTGCGTCGTCGTCGTCCGAAGACACTTTGGTTTCCGGATAATAACTTTAGTTTAAGTGAATAGATCTTAATGAAATTTTTTCAGAAGGTTCAATACCACAAAAGGAAGGTTGGGATTTATTTTGGGGATGATGGTCCGAACCGTTTAGGAATTAGGGGCCCAAAAGGGGCCAAAACAAGCATTTTTCTAGTTTCAGGATAATAACTTGTTTACCAGTATTTCAATTGCTCTGAAAGTATACTGCAATGTTTAAAATCACAAGTAGAAGGTTTGGATTCATTTAAGGGGTTATGTGGCCAAAGTGTAGGAATTAAGAGCCAAAAAGGGGCCAAAACAAGCATTTTTCTAGTTTCCAGACAATATCTTGTGTGTAATTGCATGGATCTCTCTGAAATTGTACCACAATGTACCATATAACAAAGGGGAGGCTGGGATTAAGTTTTGGGTTGATTGCCCAAAATATGTAGGAATTAAGGGCCAAAAAAGGGCCAAAAAGAAGCATGTTTCTAGTTTCCAAACAATCATGACAATAACTTGTGTTTAAGTGTATGGATCTCTCAGAAATCATACTACAAGGTTCAATATTACAAAGGAAAGCATGGGATTGAGTTTAAGGGTTATTGTTCCAAGGGGGGTTTCAATAAATTTTTGGGGGTGGGGGGATCTCAGTTTACCATTTTTTTAAGGGATTTTTTTTTCAACATTTGTCAAATTTCAAATTTTGAAAAGTTTCAATAAAAAATATTCAATTGCACAGTATTGTGCAATAGATGTGTTAGATCTTGAACCACATTAATTTTGTGGCAAAAACCTATATTATGTCAAAAATTTGATCACAATCAAAATTCAGACAGTATCAAGCTTGAATATTGTGACCAAATTTGCCCCAACTGTTCAGGGTTCGACCACTAGGGTCGTATAAAGCTGCGCCCTGCGGAGCACCTGGTTCTTAGCCTGCTGCAGGCCAGATTCTTATTTTCTAAAGAAAATTTTGCATAGTACATGTACGTATACTTATTCGTCTGTAGTGAACAAGCAAATGTAGTACTTACTAAATAGAAATTCTGAACTTTGTTTGATTTCATCGAAAATTAAATAATTGGGGTTCTTTGATATGCCGAATCTAACTGTGTATGTAGATTCTTAATTGTTGGTCCCATTTTCAAATCGGTCTACATTAAGGTCCAAAGGGTCCAAAATTAAACTTAGTTTGATTTTAACAAAAATTGAATCCTCGGGGTTTTTTGATATGCTGAATCTAAAAATGTACTTAGATTTTTGATTATTGGCCCAGTTTTCAAGTTGGTCCAATCGGGGACCAAAATAAACTTTGTTTGATTTCATTAAAAATTGAATAATTGGGGTTCTTTGATATGCCAAATCTAACTGTGTATGTAGATTCTTAATTCTTGGTCCCGTTTTCAAATTGGTCTACATTAAAGTCCAAAGGGTCCAAAATTAAACTTGGTTTGATTTTAACAAAAATTGAATCCTTGGGGTTCTTTGATATGCTGAATCTAAAAATGTACTTAGATTTTTGATTATTGGCCCAGTTTTCAAGTTGGTTCAAATCAGGATTAAAAATTATTATATTAAGTATTGTGCAATAGCAAGAAATTTTCAATTGCACAGTATTCAGCAATAGCAAGAAATCTTCAATTGCACAGTATTGTGCAATAGCAAGAAATTTTCAATTGCACAGTATTGCACAATAGAAGAAATCTTCAATTGCACAGTGTTGTGCAATAGCAAATATTTTCAATTGCACAGTATTGCGCAATAGCAAGAAATATTTAATTGCACAATATAAATGAATATTGTGCAATAGCAAGATATTTTCGAAAATTGGAGTTATCTTTCTTTGTCCAGAAAAGTAGTTGAATCAACTTAAATCATGGTTTTATACAATATACAATGTATATTCACTTTTACTACCAACTGATAAATTAAAACAATCTTTACCATTCAGTGACAAGCACTTTATTTTACATTTTAATATTTTCTGATGTATTTAAATGAGTAGTTATTGTTGCAAATTCCATTAGAAATTTGAATTGAGATCAGTTTTGGAAAAAGGGAAAGGGGGATGTGAAAAAAAAATGGGGGGAGGGATTAAATTTTTCTCATTTCAGATTTCATAAATAAAAAGAAAATTTCTTCAAACATTTTTTTGAGAGGATTAATATTCAACAGCATAGTGAATTGCTCAAAGGCAAAAAAAATATTTTAAGTCTCATTAGACCACATTCATTCTGTGTCAGAAACCTATGCTGTGTCAACTATTTAATCACAATCCAAATTTAGAGCTGAATCCAGCTTGAATGTCATGAATGTTGTGTCCATACTTGCCCCAACCGTTCAGGGTTCAACCTCTGCGGTCGTATAAAGCTGTGCCCTGCGGAGCATCTGGTTTGTCAAGCGTGTGTATCAAAACATTAATTTGATTAAAAATATTTCTTTTTATGCACTGCACTTACATTACAATTTCATGAGTAATTAGGCCAGTTTGATTTCAGATTTTTATGAAAGTTCTTGTTTCATGATGTTCATCACAATTATTTATAGGTTACTGTACAGCTTTTAACAATGAGTAAAACTCTATCATTTGCATTTATATATACACTTACATTTGTACATGAGTTATGCTACCTTTAATACACAAATTAACAAATAATGACAGACAGCAACCAAAAAAGAACCACATAAGCTTTAGCTTGAGCATGTTGAGAGACTGGCACATAAAATGTGACATAGTAAATATAAAAAAGAAGATGTGGTATGATTGCCAATGAGACAATAGTTCAGTTTTTCTGTGACATTAACATATTATATCAGATTAAGAAAGGGCATTAGATATCATATACATGTATGGGTACATACAAAATTAAGAAAATGTGGTTTCAGTGCTAATGAGACAACTCTCCCCAACATGGGCAAGCAACTAAATGACGTTAAAGTTTAAAACTAAAGCCAGTAAAGGTCAGTGTAAGGCCTACAACTATGAGCAAATTTCATACACCATAGTCATTTACAATGTATCTGAAATGCTCGTCTTGTAAATTGTACTGCCTTTAACAATTGAGGGTGTTGCAGTACAAAATTCAATAAAAAGAAACCAGAAAAATATTCAACCTTCAGAAATCCTTAGAAAATTATGTAATAATGACCAAGAACATGCAGTGGTGAATACAGGTTCAAAGTTTGAGATGCAGGTTGTTCAATAGAAGGTGGTACCTTGTACTTTTAATTATAATGTTACAGAAAGTTTCATGTACATTAACATGATTAATCACCAGCTAAATTTAGGATTTATATATTAATATTCTTGCAATATATTTAAAAGAATCTACTATAAGGTAAAAAGTGTCGGTCAACATGAGTGACTAGCTTAAGTTTACATGCATGACATGTAGATATCAATGAATACCAGCAATTGACGAAGTTCAAACTCTGTCATGTCTGTAGACAATGCAGAAAAAAAAAGAAAAAAATATATCAATAGCAAACTTAATTGGTGTAAAACACACAAAACATGCACAAGGACTCATAAAGAAATATTTAAAGAAGTTAAACATATATAAAAGCAACAATTTGGTACTAAACATGAATCCCAGTAAAAGTTGAACTTGTACAAGTATGTTCCATTAGTCTTTATTTGAACAGAAAATGTACTTTCAGTCGTGTTAAATATACAGATACATATGTACATGTATTTATCATATAAAGTATTGCCATTTCCATTATCAAAATAAGACACAGATGAGACTTCTATCATTGTCTTCGCTTATTTATTTTCTTCCGTAAAGTTCCATTACACATATTGCCTATTGTAAACCACTCAAACTATATTCATGTACAGTACTGTAAATTCAGAAATAATTGAATGCGAATAATGTGACTAGGTAAATATTGCAATAATAAGAACTTGCATTATTCAACATTTGTAACTGAAACATACACATTTATGAGGAATTATTTGAAATCACAATAAATAAACATTTTTTAGTAAAATTGAGAATGGAATTTGGGGAATATGCATGTCAATGTGACAACCCAACCAAAGAGCAGATAACAGCTAAGGCATCCATTCTTGAAAAATTGCAATAATAAATGATCATATACTGGAAAAAGTATAATAAATGCATGCAAAACTTTCAGTATTTACAGTTTTTAAAAAACTTGCTGGGTATCCTGATTTTACATGTTTTATAAACTGATTTTATTTTAAATAATGAATCATTTTTCAGTCTGCGCCAAAAACTTTTTCATCTACTAGTGCGGAAACTAAATATCAAAACTTGTCCCAATACGACTATAAAATTTTGAAAATTTTCACCAGTCCGAATCAATATTTACTAGTCTGGGGCATCGGACTAGTGGCTAACAGTGCAGACTGCATTTTTCAATAATATAAAGTTGAAAATTGATATATTATATAATATGAAATCTAATTTGGTTAGTGTTGGTTATATAATTTCTTAATAATAGTTTATCCAGATTTTTTAAAGAGGGGTCAACAAGAAACATGTAAGCAATACATGGTCACACAAAGACTTTGTCTGTTTTTATATCAAATAAGGAGATGTAGTATATATGCTTGCCATTGAGACAACTGTCCACCAATTGTAAGTTCTAATGAAATAACTATATAATTAAGCAATTACACTATAGGCAAGTACCTCCTTTGACAATGAGAAATAAAGGCAACAGTAGTATACCGCTGTTCAAAACTCATAAATCCATGGACAAAAAAACAAACTCGGGGTAACAAACTAAAACCGAGGGAAACGCATTAAATATAAGAGGAGAACAACGACACAACACTAAAATGTAACCCACACAGAAACGGACCAAGCATCAGACAAAATCCCACGAGAATAACAAATATAACATCAAAACCAAATACATGAATTTGGGATAGACAAGTACCGTGACACGTCTTATCGACATGTGAAATTACAATAAAAAATAAGAGAAAACAAACGACGAAAATTCATACTGAATAGTGTGCTAAATACGGTTTGGACATAAAAAAAATCAATTGAGAAATTTAACAGCATTATGTATAAAAAAACAAATATGTCGACAGACATGAACCAAATTAAAGCAAGCCACTGTCCCTTTAAAACTGTAAAACACCAAGACAAAATATTTTTTTTGGTCACAAAATGAAATGTGATGTTTGATATAAACACAAAATACATGATAGGTGAAAAGTAATTGTATGCGAGTACTGACTGGGACATCAATTTTGGAAATGAATATCCTTGCCTAGTAAGAATTGGAAAAACACAAAATGGAGGGAAAAAGTGAAAATAATTTTTCACGTGCAGCAAGTGAGCAACCCCCAGAAAAAAATATGTCTGTGTAGCAACAGATGATAGAAAACTTTGAAGTTGCCCCACCCTGAATAGAAATTATCTTCCATTTAAGATTAAGTTGGTTCTCTATACTTTTCAAGACTTCTGATTGAATTTGTCTTACTGATTTTCGAACATATTTTGCAACTGAATATGTCAGAACTGCTTGTTTTCTTTTATATAATATTTAATGCATACTATTAGCATAAATTTACAAATCCACATTTAATAGATTTAGGGATTTATTTAGCAAAAGATCAGTGATTTATATAGCAAGATCTAGCTATACACAAAATAAATAGTCTGACATAGTCATAAATGGGCTGGAGGAAAATAAATGGTTGATTAACAGGACGAAGGATCGTCGACAACTCATAACATACATAGGCGGATCCAGGAGGGAAGGGGGGGGGAGGTGTGGAACCCCATTTTTTTTTGACAATCAATGCATTTGAATGGGAGCATATAGTTGGAACCCCCTTTTTACTCTGGGTTGGGAACCCCTCCCCCTTTTTAAAATGGCTGGATCCGCCCCTGACATATATATAGAACTCAGATAGCCAACATATACACCATAAGACTTCTTTTCAAAGTTTAAGCGACCAAATTTGCATAGAGATTGGTATTACAAATTATTTATGAAGGTGGAACTGCACATATTTTGTCAGTCTTTTTTTCGGGAAAATTCGACATTCTACATACAGTTGAAACCTGAAAAAGTGCGTAAAACACGCACAACTTGTTTTACTATCGTCGGTTATTACAAAGGTCAAACGATTTCAACGGATATTGTCAATAAGATTAATTTATGTTGAGGTTTAAAAATGTAAATACTCCAGCATCGTCAACTGTGACAACAGAGTTGCGGTTCTTTGATGATTGTTCGGGTCGTCAGTGCGCTTGAATGACATAGACAATTTATCGAAACCATAGTTACGAAATCTAAATTCATAAAAAGCGGGTTACCAGAGACGATATTTCTCAAAAAAATCAACTGAAATGGAAAGCTGTAGTTATTACCTAATAGAAAAGTGCTGCGCGCTTAATGAATATGAAACTGTAATCAAATTAAGAACGAAATTGTGTACAAATTTAACGTTATATGCTGCCAGATAAACTAAAAATATTATTTTTATTTAATATGTTCACTTCTGGAAAATCGCGCAGCACTTTTCAGCAACGGGAAAGCACAAGGATTCGTTTAAAAAAAAAGTTTGTGGATTTTTATTCAGTGTAGTAACCCGTTTTTTGCCTATTTGGTTAAGGCATTTTACCCCTGTGGAAGTCACGTGACCTAGGCGATCATGACCAAAATTTCGGTTTACTGAATCCTTTCTGCATGCATATATAAATTCAACAACTACGATTCATGAATTGTTGTTAAAACAATTTTATTCTTGAAATATCACATTTTGCGCCTATTTATGTTTTAAAGTTCCTTAACATACCTGCGAATAAAATCAATTTTCACATATTTTTGTAATCTTTCAATGTATGCGTACGAATCCCTCTTTTATACATGTTTTATAATTGTTCTCACTTTTTCGTTAAATAAAATTAATGATGAAATCGAAAGCGATAATCGTATCTTAATTACATTTCAATTATTTCCTATTAAACTGAATTGGGAGTTTTCAGAGGTTAAGTATTAGTTTTTGAATGAACGTACAATGACGCAGATGAAACACATGATTAAAAAATAATCACAATGGATTTCAGGTATTACATTTCCTTAAATAAACTGTTTGATGATTATTACAATTACTATTTACTTCGTCATTAATTATTTATATGGTAAATATACTAATCAAATATTATGCCGATTACCGCATTAACAATAAATAAGGTAATGCAGAAATAATGTTTACTTAAATCCAGTTTGTCTCAATCTGGAATTGCAATACTTGTGACAAGTTATTTATTTAACATGAAGGAATTTTAAATTAAATTTACATAACTATCGTTGTACCTGAATTTAATATATAGCTCTTCTCGGAAGCCAGCTCGTGTGACAAAATCAGCAAAATTTATGAATGCTATATCGAGGTACAGAAACAATGTAAGAACAAAAGAGAAAATAATCTAAGTACTACTACCATATTGTTAACTTTATAGTGAACTTTGGTATATTTATTCAACTTTATACGAAAGGAAGAAACCACTACAAACATGCTTTCCATCAACTCGGCATCATCAAGTATCCCGTTGTTCATGTTGTTCAGTTAAATCATTTTACATATCTATTTCTACAGGCTCCTGACCTAGGACAGGCACATACATAAATAATGTGGCGGGGTTAAACATGTTAGCGGGATCCAAACCTTCCCCCCTAACCGCGGACAGTGGTATAACAGTACAACATAAGAACGAACTATAAAAACACCTCTAACAAACACCACCGCCATGACTAAAAATAAAACATAGCAATAGAACATAAGAGTTTTCAATTGAAGTCTATGGGAAAATTAAAAAAAAAACAATATTTTAAATGTTTAGAAAACTAATATAGCTATTACATATTATACAATCATGTCTATCAACGTGGATAGATGATCATATAATATCATTTGAAAGAATAAAAACGTTGCCGCAAATCATTGCCAAGGAATTAATACTTAAATTTCCCATTTTTGACACCTATGGTGTCCAGGTAGACCTGGATCCCGCAACGTCTAACATCATATTTCTGAAGTGATTATGGAAAGTCGTGAAAATTTAAAACAAAACATGTGATAGACTGGCAATAGGAAAATTCCATCGTCTTTATGTTATGTTAATAACTCGGCCAAACTTCGATTTTTTTTGGGGTTATTAAATTCGAAGATTTAATTGTGAAATATCCTTAACAATATTTATTAGTAGCTGTTGATGGAAACACTTATTTCATCATGTTCATGGTGGCTTTACTGAATTGTTTAGCAACAATATAATGCGTCTGTCTACTTTGTTCTTCAGTCTGATCTGCTAAAGTCCACAAACTTACTTAAATATTTACTTTTGTTCTCTGTAACACTGCTGTCCTACTACAGTACTTTATTTTTAACATGTGACCTTTTGTTGTATATGTAAAGCTTTCTGTAGTTTTTTGGCTCTCGGTTTTTGACTTCCGATAAACTTCATTAGTTTTGTGTGTGAAACAAAAGAATATATATATATACATTGTACGACCATCGTAAAAAGTCAGTTTTGATAGACAATAACCAACGAGATTACAAGCTCCTGGCTTAGGACAGGAACCTGGAAAATGTGGCACGATTGTACATATTTAGGAACGCGAAATTATTAGAAAATTTGACAACGGTACATACCAAAAAGTAAAAGAAATAACTGAAAAATGACTAATGTCTATGGCCGCGACACCAAATTTGTCTGTTACATGACAGGATTGTGATTTTGGCCCATTTCTTTCCTTTAATCCATAGAATCTTTACCAATTAAAATGTACAACAACGGAAATGTATAGTTTACATTGTATTTATAGAAGCTTGGAAAGTAAATAACAATAATATGTCAAAACTAATGAAAAAAAGTGTCACATACCTTTACACATCCGATTTAAATCAAATGTCACAGACTATTATAAAATGTCATTCTATCCTTTCAAATCTCTCCAGTTCGTTTTTTTTTATAGTGTCCGCACACTAAAACAAACTGAAATTTATTGATAATACCATCCAAAGGGACCTACTTGTAACATTTTTAATTAAATCCTAAAATAGAAAATAATGACTTCAGAATAAGTTTCCCTCCTTCAAGAGTTTTCAGTCTTAGTTCTGGGATGTATTTTTAATGACTGAGAAGAAATCCATGAAAGACAAAACAGGTAAAATGGTTTCTAGGTATTGCATTCTATAGTAGAAGTTGTTTGATGATACTGCATTTAATATTTACTTAGTCAACAATTTATCCAATGGTAAATATACAAATCAAATATTCTGGTCATTACCACATAAAAAATAAACAGTGAGGTCAACCGAATGTTGTTCTAAATAAAGAATTACAATACTTGCGACCTTCGGCGAAAAACAATTTATTTTTCTGGCGACAAGTTAAAAACATTTTTTTCTTTTAATTTTAGCATTACATAAAGTGGCAGCTGAGGGTGAGACAATTTATTTTTCAGGGTCAAAAACAATTATTTTTTTCTCTCCAAAAAACCGGAAACAAACTTTTTTTTCCAAAAAATCCATAGCCCCCCAAACCAGAAAATCAAATGGTTGTTTTCAAATATCATTGTATTGGTATTGGAAATATGACATTAGTGCAGATATTTTAAAAATCAGTTACGCTTTTAATAATTTAATAATTTTTGTTGGCTTGTATAACTTATGTATCTTATCTAAAAGAACGGGTAAATATTTCTTGCTTATATGTCAATTTTCAAATAACTGTGATTATTAATCAAACCCACATCCATTATATGTTGGATATTATTTGCTACAACGCATTATTATAAAGATCTGATATCAAAATCTTTTTCCGTCCAAAAAACTGGGTTTATTGTTTCATACAGCAATTCTCCTACTTTCTCACCAACTAAATACAAGATGTCTATGAACATATCGTTCCATGCTCCACTGGCTGTTTCAAGAGTACAATTGTTTGGTTGAATGTAATCAATGCTCTTCATTGCCAGTTTGTGTCTACAACGGTGGATGAAAGAAAGTAATATACATGGTACATTATGCGTAATCTTTTCACCACATTTGTGAGTGTAGCAAAGTTTACTAAACTACTGAAACAGTACATTCCATAATCATAATTTGTTTGTAGTGATCATAAACAATCTAAATCTTGCGAAATTAACCCATATTATGTGACGGAATGGCAAGAGGAAAATTTCCATTATCTTCAGCAGCACCGGTTACTTGTCCAGATCTCTATGCAAGATATGTGTAAGACTTTTGTTGTTAAACTCTGATAAAGCAGATTGGATGAACGCCATGCTTCTGTCGCTGTTTACTTGATGTGGTATAGATGCATTTGCACGGCCATATATCTTCTTATTTGACTTAATCTTACCACAAAAACTTTCTTATTACTCGTAATAAAGCATTTGAACTCTTAGAACACTGCATTTTTGATAACTGAGAATGCGGCATATTTCATCCAAATATATTGTTTGATTTTTAAGACTTGCCATGTGTCCTGAAACTTTGAAATCATTTTCCCCAATAGTTCATCTTTCATATCCTTTGCGAGCATACATAAACTTTCCAATTCTGTTTTAATTATTTTTTTGTTGATTATCTTTATATTTGTTGAAATAATTATGTTGTGTTTCCGTAATTAGAAGAAACAAAAACGTCTAGTCATTTTAATATCAAGTGATGATGCTTTTAGCGTATGTGGGTAATGTTTGTTTGTGTTTTTATATATAGATAAATTCCTATCTTGTTCTCTGCCTTAACTGTCCACGTATTGGATGTGCATGGCTTTCTGTTATCTTGTGTTTCGCGAAGATTAAAAGATTGTAATTTGTAACGCAATTTTGTAACTTGCATTCTTCTTCATCTCGGAAAACGCTCTCTTTTGTTGGTCTATTTTTGACTATGAATACCTTCATGACCTTGTGCCATCGAAAATTATATACAAAGTGATGTATTTGCTTTTCGAAACCATCCCATAATATATTTGCACTGAATTTACTCTTGTCGTGTCTTGTCAGCTCTCCAAGTATTGAGTTTGTACGTCACTTATTCAAGATGTGAATAATTTGTGTATCTTATCCACAAGAACATGGGAATATCTCTAGTGTCTACGTAATTTCAAAATAACTTGCGTCTAGGTAATTTTCAAATGACATGTGTACAGTAATTTTGCCAACTCACTCCTCACAATATTTTGGTTGAATATAACGAATGCACCCCACTAGCCGTTTTTGTCTACAACGGTTGATAAGAGAAAGAAATACGCATGGTACATTATTCGTTATATTTTCTCTTCCTTTGTGAGTATAGCAATGCTTACAGAACTACCGAAACAGTACATTCCAAAATCGTTATTTGTTTTAAGTGATCATTGACAATCTTGCAAAACCCATAATATGTGACAGACTGGCATGAGGAAAATGCTACCTTCTTTAGCAGCACCGGTTACGTATCTATATCTATATGCCCTGTTTCAAAATATGTAAGGTTTTGTTGTTAATCTCTGATAAAGCAGCTTGGATAAACGGCACGTATTTGTTGCTGTATACTTCATGTGGTACTGATGCATTTCTACGGCCCTATATCTTCTTATTTAACTTTTGAAATTCGATAAGCCCAAATCTTGCCACAAAACCTGCTAATTTCTCGAAGTCATATCATTTAAACTCGTGTTTGATAAGGTACATGTAGAACACTGCGTGCTTCATTCCAATATATAATGCTTGATTTTGAAATGAAGTAAACCAGTAATGTGTTGCTTAAATAATTTCTTCCAATGATATATCTTTAATACCTTTTGCCAACGTGCATAAACTTTCAAATTCTGATTTGTCTAGTCTGTTCTGGTATGTTGACTTGTTGAAATATTCGTGTTGTGATACCAAAATTTGAAGAAAAACACGTCTAATAACACCAAGGGGTGTTTTTTACTTAACTTATCCATTTACTGTTTGTTTGTCCAAATATAGATAAATTCTTACCTGGTTTTCAGCCTACTACTAGTATGTAATGTTTGTTTGTTTTTCATATTCACGTATAGATAAATGCCTACCTGGTTTTCTGCCTTAACTGTTCTTTTATTTGATGTGCATGGCTTTCATTCAACTTGTATTTTACGACGACTAAAAGTCTGTCTATTTTTGGTTATGGCTACCTT
The DNA here is from genome assembly GCF_965363235.1 of Mytilus galloprovincialis. Classification (NCBI taxonomy): domain Eukaryota; kingdom Metazoa; phylum Mollusca; class Bivalvia; order Mytilida; family Mytilidae; genus Mytilus; species Mytilus galloprovincialis. The sequence continues at coordinate 45,360,519 of NC_134842.1, read as the reverse complement.
TCCTGTCGGAAAATGTAAACAGTATGAATTTGTTTTTCTAATTCCATCCGATATTATATGTTCCCTAGATCTTAGATCAAAAGAGAACTTTCGTAGTTCTTGCATTGCATAAAGACTTTATTTATCTAGACCTAATTGTTTTTCTAAATAAAATACTCATGAGTTGCTATTGGTTTAAATTCATAAGCTAAGGTCGCTTTACTGAAATGTTCACAACAAAATATTTTTTTCTGTCGGCTTATCTCTTCTGTTGATATATTATCAGAATCCTGACTGTCTATTTTGTATTATAATAGTTTGTATTTTCAGCAAAGTTTCTTCTTTTTCGCAATCCTTTTTTAAAAGATAAAGAATTAAATAAAAAAAATGTCCTTTAGTGGAATAAAAATTACGGAACTCAGAGTAAATAATCTGAAAGGAAAGTCCCTTAGCAAATGATATAATCTAATTTAAAAGCTAAAACACATAAAACTAAAGGATAACCACTGTCATATTCCTGACTATGTACAGACATAGAAAATTAGTGGATTAAAGGAGACGTTTACATCATCGACTGCAGTCTCTGTAGTTTTAAGAATTTTGATGTTCAAGGTCGACCTGTTTGAAGGCAACTAGCTTTGTCAATAAATAAACGTATCATACCCATCAGGATTAAATTTTGTAATTACGGCAGACGCACGTTTCGTCTACAATAGACTCATCAGTGACGCTCGAATTCCAAAAAAATAAAATGGCAACATAAATTACGAAGTTAAAGAGCATTGAGGACCAACATACGACAGTATAAACAACTGTCATACAAGTGGTATGTTTAGCTATGATGAAGCTGTTAAAACGTATAGCTAAACATTTTCGTCGGAGAATGCCTGTACAAAGTCAAGAATATCACAGTTGTTTACTACTCGTTTTGTTGGTGGTTAAAGTATAACGTCTGACTCTGTTAATTGCTATATATGGTCATTTTTTGGAAATACCTTTTGAATACCATATTTTTCTCTCTGAATAAGCATGCAATAGTTATAACACGTCGAACAAATACGAATCAATTAAAACAATGAATTTGCTTGAAATTTGAAATAAAACAGAAAATTCAGTTAAAGAATATACCCATGACAATTATCTGCTTTGTTGTTTTGTTCTATCCTTTAGAGGATTAATATTTTGTTTAATTATAAATCATAAAATTGATTTTATCCAAACGTTAACATAATAAGCAATAATGCAATGTTATATTACCTTGTTAATTCAAAATGTATTATTCCAGTTTTGATCATTATTAAGAAATGAAATAATCAAATTGTAACAAAATGAACAATCCTGGCTCAGGTTTAGTAATTATTTATTTATAGAAAAGTCTGGTACATGTTTATCAATCATTTATTTTTGTTACTGCAAGGAATTTTTAATTTAAAAGCCTGCAACTTGACACAAGATGCCACTTAATGGTTAGCCCATGGGAATATTTGGATTGTTATTGAAATACCATGCACTGAATAATTTAGTAATTATTTTCAGGATACGACAGATTCGTCTTGTTTCTCATTAGATTGTTACACGTCTAGAAAATTTATTGAACAGTAATGGATAACATAATAACACTAAATATTGGTGGAACTACGTTTTTGACCAGTATGTCAACTCTGAAAAAGTACCCCGAAACACGTCTTGGAAGATTAAGTACTTCATCTCCGGAATATGTTCTTGAAAAACATTTTTATTTTTTCGACCGTAGTCCGGATTTGTTTTCTCGTATTTTAGATTTTTATAGAAACGATGAGATGCATTTGCAAGCCAACTGCTGCAGTCAGTTAATACAGAAAGAGTTAGATTACTGGGAGATTCAATACAGCGATATTCCACAATGCTGTCGATCAACAATACTAAAGAAAGAAACCGATTTAAAGACATTTCAAAAACTGAAAATATCAACAGAAATTCCTTTAGCTTTCGATGGAGTTACTAAATGTGGAAATGGATTACAGCGGAAGATATGGTTATTTGTTAATGAACCATTGTCATCGACACCAGCCAAGGTTAAGACACATCTTGAAAGTATACTATTCGAATTCATTACAGCTTCGGTCAAATCACAATACACAGTCATGCTATAAGCTGTTTGAGTATTCAGATTATTTAGAGTCATTTCATTTTGATTTAACTAGGAGAAATTATACCAAAGGTATAATAATGAGCCTAATGTTCAGGAAAAACGGTCAACAAAAAAAAAAACCCAACTAAAAACAAGATAGAGAAAAACAACAGAACCCAAAACACAAAACACTAAAGATTTATCAACATGGTTCCCTGAACAATCGAAGTTTAACTCAAATATTCCGGGAGGGTACACTACTGTGAGTCATTTGTTTTTAAATGTGTCATTGGGTTTCTGTCTCATTCATGTATATTTTAGAGGATGAAAAACATGTACTTTTAAATTGTCCCTTGTATGAAGATCTAAGACATGCTCTTTTTATTGATATATTGTGTCATAATGATATGTTTTTAAACTTGTCTGATGAAGAAAAATTTATATATATGTTTAAAAATACCAATATTTGTAATATTGTTGCCAAAACCTGCAATAACATTTTAACAAGGAGAAACAGTATTTTATATCATTAACTACTGTATTTGTAGTATTTTATAAAATGAATAAGTAGTATTTGTATTTTAATAGTCTCTCATAATTCTTTTAAGAATGACACATACATGTATTTAATTGTTTTAATTATGTTTACTTTATAATTAATTTTATAATTGTATCTTGTTTTAATCATGTTGTATGTGGTGAGACTTTAATAAACTATTGAATCTGAATCTGAATCTGTATATTCTCTAAAAAAACTCCGATTAGATTGTGCAAATGGTTATGAATGCAAGTAATTGGTGTACTTTACATATATATTTTAGTAATTTATTAATGTGTAATACATATAGACTGATATAGTGTATGTTTTAAAGTTAAATATTTCAAAAGATCATTTTGAATGCGGTATAAAACACCTTAGTATATGATTCAATCCTATTTTGATTACAGTACATATGAAAATCCACAACAACCACTGGTGGTCTTTCTGAATTTGAACAAGCATACCAATTAGGATGGAGTTTAACATTTAGTGTAGATTGATTGTTAAGATTGATCGATTGATTAATCCTTAAGTTTATTTTTTTTAATTCATACATGATATTTCAAGCAATATTCCTTGTTTTTTTTTCAGTGCTACAATTTTGCGTACTGTCTGGTTGTGATCCTGTCTGTATTTATGGAACCAGTGTTCACCAGTCCATATTTTAGCATTCCCTTGGAAAGCACGAACAATGTTACTTTGATGCAGACTATTGGACTCTTGAGAGATATGAATAACTCAAAGGCTGAGAGAGCATCAAAGAATTGGTTCTGTTATTCTTAACAATTTTAATGTTAGCAATGTTTTTCGCTAACATAATATTTTTCGCCGAAATGTCCGAGTCCACAACCTTCCCGTCATCTTTTGAGGGAATATGGTGGTCTGTTATTACTATGACAACAGTTGATTATGGTGATCATTACCCAAAGTCAGTACTTGGAAAATGTGTTGGAGCATGCTGTGCCGTTTGTGGAGTTATAATAATTGCAATGCCTATTGCCATCATTGCGACAAATTTCAATACGTTTTATTCAAGAATGCAAGATATCCGCAATTTTGAAAATCGTGTTAAAAAGGTAAATCATGAGAAGCTATCCATAAGAAACAACAGTATTAAACCTCAGTCATAAGAAATAGTGACATGCTACCGGTCGTCAGTACTTGGAAAATGTGTTGGAGCATGCTGTGTCGTTTGCCTATTGCCATCAAAAGCGACAAATTTCAATACGTTTTATTCAAGAATGTAAGATATCCGATATTTTGAAAATCGTGTTAAGTCTGCAGCAGAGTATTCATTTTTAAATCGCTAAATATATGTGCAAATTTATCAACATATTTCCAGGTACTATAAATTCAGAAATTATTGCGAAAAATGCGACAGGGTTATAAACGCAATATGTTATACTCGCATTTTTTTATGTGAATTGAACTTTTTTTTCTCAATATCGCAAAAATTAAAATCGCATTTTAGTTTAAAATATATAAATGCACGCAATAGTTTCTGAATTTACAGTCAGTATTTTTAATACCAAGATTTCTCATGTGTCGTTCTCTTGTACATGTGATGCAATTTATATCAAATAATTACAACTGCGGTGGTAGCGTCATGCATTTCAATTGCAGATCCAAGATTTTCAAAAAAAAGGGGGTGCCGGGGATATCTAAACTACACTGTAGGCAGCATTTAGAGTGGAAAAGTTATAGAGATTAAAAATTAACAAAATATGTTAAAATTGAAGACAAAAAGGGGAAAGACATAACAGTATCAGTTATGTTCTCAGCTGGTAGTATAGTTAACTTTGCTAAAAACTAGATATGTCAAGCATTTATAGGGGTAAAATGCAGTTCATTTAAATAAGACAAAGTAGTTCCAATTTAGCTAAAGAAGTTGGAAGTTTACTCTCTAATTTCAAGACAAAAATTAAGATTTAAATCTGTAGTTTATGTTCGGATGACATTGAGGATGAATAACATTTCAGTTTGTGTAGTCAAATCTTAGTATCCTTCTATGTACACATATAAAAAAAATATTAAAGAGTTAACAAAAATATTTGTGTAAATTCTTATTTCTTGCACAATATCTGGCATGTTGTAAAATGCATTTTGGTCCACACTTACTAGTGTTATTCGATGTATTCTACATGCATGTGTATTTTAAGGTGTGGTACATAAAGATGATTAGCAATCAAGAAACTACTAGTAATTTAAACACAGCAGGGCTCGGCATGTCCCCTTATCTTACACCTTTTTGAATGCTCTAAAAATAAGAGAGAGAAACTCGCATGATTTTTACTATTGACATACATTTACATATCTGACATGACTGATATAATTAAATAGAGTACCAGTAAAACTTATTAAAAAATATCAAACGATTAGTGGAAGTCTACAAAACAAGTACAAGTATACGGTATATACCTCCTTACTGTTGTATAATTTGTCTACCAGTGTTTTCAGTATAAAATGTGGTCCAAAGCTATTTCATTTGTAATAAAGTCAAAATGAAAATAATGAAACAAATCGTTTATGTACAAACATTTATCAAACCCTTTACATTTAAAGCCTAGCTAGTCCCACTAGACCACGATAGAACAACGCTCGACGCGATGTAGAATAAATTCACATCGTGGTAAGGTCGCGCTATGAGCGGCATGAAAATGTTAGTTCACTTCAATATTTCCACTTACCTGCCTCCTTAACTAATTGCAATTTCCCTCTACTTCCCCATACGTTCGTCGAGTTTTTTAAATATAAATACGGTAACACCTCCAGTTATCTCCCTTGCTTAACTCTTCAGTTTCTTTCGGAAGCAGCCATTAAAGCACATGAGTTGCTTTCCCTGTACGTTTATTTGGATTATAAGAAGTTGTATAGGAAGATGGAGAAACAGGAAGATAAGTTTAAGAAGTGTGTAAGGTGTCCGGACAGGATGAATACTCTGGATGAGCACGATGAATGTTACAAACATCGTATTTGTAACGAGTCATTTCCATGTAAAATTTGCCAAAATTGTTCAAAAGAGCATCGGAGTTTGATCATGAAAATGATTGAAAAAAGTGTCCAGAAGACAATTAAATTGAATAAACTGTCTCAACCCGTCTGTGTTGATGGGTTGACAGATTTCAAAGACATAAGTCCACCTGTGGAGGCGGCAGTCGGAGCTTCAAATGCCGACACTGTTACTGAAAATACACCTAACAACAGCACTTGTATGGTCGATATTTCGGCCATTGTACAAGAACAGGTACAATTACAAATACAAAACTTATTCAAAAAGAAATTGATTGATATCAATGCTAATGTTCTTGAAGTTCAACCTCCTGAAAAGCCTAGTTCTGTAACTTTGCAAACTCAAAGGCCACATTGTGACAAATTCAAAAGCTATGACGATCAGATGTCTTTAATGACAAATGTTGATCAAGATCAAGTTTCTTATCTTGATCCAGAAGAAAAGATTGATGGGTTTACATCGCCACGATCTAGTCAAATGTATACATGCACCCCAGTGGAAGTACCACAAGGGGCACCTGGTGTTTCTGATCCAATTGAGTGGGTTTCTTTTATTAATAAAATGGCAATAGTTCTAAATATAGAGCCTGAAGCTTCAGAGATTCACCAGGAACGTCCTTCTTTTGTTTCGGCAAGACTAAAACCTGACAAGAATGATAAAAAATCAGCAATTAATTTACCTTTGGAAGGAACAATTATTGACATGGTAAAATATGTAGAAAAGGAAGCTATCTCTGGTCATTTGAAAAGCAGAGCTGTTCGTGGAAGGGATGATAAGACTTTCATGGATAAGAAAGATGATTTTTATTGCTTTCTGTAGTCCTCCTAAGTTAGATGACAATATTGAGGAAGGGCTACCTATTGGTCATAAAGGCAATTCTTTTAAATCTGGAGTTAATATTCCACCTTTTCACAGAGAATTAGATACTGATTTTCGTCGTATGGACAATTCTGCCAGGACACTTTTTAGAGCAGTTTCATATGATACTATTATTTCTGCCTTTTTGGATGAGGCAACTTGTGAAGATGATAGAATTGAAGGACGTAAAGCATTAATTAATTGCTTTAGAAGTATGGCTGATTTATCAGGCAGAATCATGGCAAATTCAGTATTACATGTAAGTAGAAGAAAACTTTTTCTGAAAAATGTTAACTTCATTAGTAAGTCGACAGAAAAGAAGTTGTTAAAGTTGCAGTCAACTTTTTAATGGAAAATACTTTGACACACTGCATACATCAGCAGAAAATTTACTTGATGCTAGAGAAACCCAGAATGTTTATAATAATACTGGTAGTTATAGCAAGAACTTTAACAAGACTAGAGATGATCGCACTCCGGTAAATGACTTTAACAGAAAGAGGAAAGGTGACTATTCTGAAAATTCTGAAAGTGGAGCTAAAGTTGCCAGAACTAACACTTACTCCAACAAAGATAATTTTCGTCCAGGAAATTTTTTAAGGAAAGGAAATTTTTTTCGGAAAGCAGCTGGGAGCCCAAAGGGAATAAGTTCAAAGAACCTTGTACAAACTGTAAATATAAGTCCCCAGGTAGGGGCACGTTTGCTAATATTTCACAGGAAGTAGACAAAGATCACAGGAGATCAATGGGTTTTAGAAACTTTACTGGAAGGATTAAAACTGGAGTTTATGAGTCATCCATGTTTAAACATAAAAGAGACATGAGAGACAAGTGTTCCAAGATATGGTATTCACGAGTCAGTAATTTTAACAGAAATTATTAGAAAAAAATGTTATAGAACATGTTCCTGTTGGGCAAGAAAACTTGGGTTATTACAACACAGTTTTCGTAGTTCCAAAACGACAAGTAGGTCTGCGACCGATTCTCAATCTGAAACCTCTAAACCAAATAGTAGTGCCTCATCATTTCAAGATGGAAACACTCCGTTCAATTATGAAAGCTTTAAAAAAGGGAGACTATGCAGTAACTTTAGATTTAGCAGATGCATATTTTCATATCCTAATTCACACAGATTACAAACAATTCCTGAGATTCCGATTTCTAGGTCAGAGCTACCAATTTCGAGCAATGCCATTCGGGCTCAAATCTGCCCCAAGAGTGTTCACAAAGATCATGGCTGTATTAGTAGCATACCTACGAAAGTAATGATTCAGATATTCATGTATCTAGACGATTGGCTGATCAGCAAACTAGACAGAACAACTCTTGTAAAGAAAATGCATTTTGTACTCCGTCTAGTTCAAGATTTGGGACTTATCGTTAATCAGAAAAAGTCAAACTTAATACCAACCCAACATATAGAATACTTGGGAGCCCTTTTCAATCTAGAGAAAGGGATAGTAACACCAACAGAGACAAGATTTCAAAGTATTTTGGAAATAATACATGCATTACTAAACAGTCAACAGATTCAAGCAGTAGTAAATTTAAAATTACTAGGTCTGATGGCTTCATGCATATACCTAATACCCATGGGAAGATTACATATGAGGCCAATCCAACTTTACTTGTTAGCACTATGGAGGCCAAACATCCAACCATAGAATCAGTTCATTCCTGTACGAATGAGCTTGACAGTACATTTAAGATGGTGGACAAATCGGACAAATATTTTCAAAGGAATGCCTTTACAGGAGCCGACAATTCAGTTGACATTGATCACAGATGCCTCAGAACTAGGATGGGGAGCTCATCTAGGAACTTGGCAGACATCAGGAATATGGCCAAAGTCTTATCAACTAAAACATATAAATTGGTTGGAATTGAAGGCTGTACAGTTAGCTCTTCAAGAAGCTGTACAGATCGTGAAAGACATGAATATTTTGATAAGGTCGGACAATACAATAGTGATAAGTTATATCAACAAGCAGGGCGGAACCCATTCGCCAGAACTGTGTTACCTAACTTGGGACCTTTACCAATGGTGTATTCAGAACAAAGTAACTATCCGTGCATTTCACATTCCGGGAAAGATAAATCTACTAGCAGATGCTCTTTCGAGGGGTAAAAAATCTTTTCAAGATGACAGAGTGGACACTCAACAATATGATAGTAAATATGATATTTCAGAGACTGGGAACTCCAAGTATAGATCTGTTTGCAACAGCTCAGAACAAAAAGTTAGCAGTTTATTGCTCTCCGGTTCCAGACATAGCAGCATTTCAAGTTGATGCTCTAACTAAATTGGAACGGCATGTATGCATATGCATTTCCTCCTCCAATCCTTGTTCCTCGGATATTACAAAAGATTCGAGAAGAAAAGACAGTTGTTCTTCTAATAGCACCAATGTGGCCAAGACAATCTTGGTATCCTCAGATGTTGGATCTACTGATAGATATTCCAATAGAACTACCACTTCTGCCAGATCTGCTTTCACAAATTCACAATCGAATACAAATATTTCATCAGAGTCCAGAAACATTGAATCTTGTGGCATGGAAATTATCAAATTGCGCCATAAGTCAAAAGGATTTTCTGAAAAAAACTGCAGAAATTATGGCAAATGCCAGAAAAACATCTACTCACACAGTGTATGATGCAAGACTCAGAATATATGACAGTTGGTGTAAAGAACAAAATATCAATTCCACTTTTTCAACTATACCAGATGTAGCAGAATTTTTGTTATATCTTTCTACTGTAAGAAAATGCAAACCATAGACTATTACAGGTTACAAGTCAGCCATAGCATTGATTCATAATAATGGATTAGAAATTTCAAACAGTTCTGAGTTATCATTGATTAAAGGATTATTTAATATGAATCCACCAATTCGTCAACTGACCCAGAATTGGAAATTTACCTTTAGTTTTATTGATGCTAACAAAACATCCTTTTGAACCTTTAGATTCAATTGAATTAAAGTTTTTAACATTCAAATCAGCTTTTCTAGTAGCTATTGCATCAGCCAGTAGAGTTAGTGAAATTCATAGCTTATCGTTTAATTTAGATGATGGACATTTAAGATTTGAAAAAAAATGGAATTGAACTATTACCAAACATGCAGTTTCTTGCAAAAACACAGACTTTGAATAGGCCTTGAAAGCCATTATTCATTCCTTCATTTAATTCTTATGCAACTGATTCTGAGGATTTGAAACTATGCCCTTGTCGTGCATTAAGGATTTACATAAATAGAACAAAATCTATTAGGAAATCAAACAGACTGTTTGTTACTTATAAAAAAAACCATCATAAAGAAGCTTCAAAGGATTCTATTGCAAGATGGATTGTTAATACAGTGCGATATGCATATGAAAATGCAGATAAAGACACTTTAAAAACAGTAAGAGCACATGATACCAGATGACTCTCTACTTCATGGGCTTTATTTTGTTGTGTATCAGCTGAAGAAATTTTAAAAGCAGCTCACTGGACATCTGAAACTACTTTCACTTCATTTTATTTGAAGGATGTTCCAGACCACCAGTCCATTTTTGCCAAGTCAGCAATTTTGGATTCGTTCAAGAGAGGAAGACAGAAATAGGTGAACATAATTTTTTAATTCCTTATTTAATTCCTTTCCCACCTCTTTAGTAGGGCTGCAAATTCTTTTGCAATTAGTTAAGGAGGCAGGTAAGTGGAAATATTGAAGTGAACTAGGATTTTTGTGGGTAAAATCCTTGTTCATGAAATATTTACACTTACCTGCCTCACCCGCCCTCCTCCTGATTATAGCACGTTCTTACTTCGATTATACTACGTTCATATCCCGATCTGAGGGACGACATCAAACGATCAATGCAGGATAAAATAAACTTAAATCAAATAGTTGGTGGGGTTAAACTGCTGCAAGTTTCTTTTACTCGACATTGATTTTTACATATATCTTTATTGGTCAATAAATTTTTTCCCCAATTAAGTTAAGAAAAGGTGGGGGGGGGGGGGGTGTCAGTGAAAAAAATACCATGTCAATTAAGTAATGACTATGTATCATTCACTATGTCCCTTACTATGTCAACATCGTGTTCCATATCAATATAGTTCCATTCCTTCTATTTCTGATTAATACGTAGATTTCTCAGAAACAATACAGTCATGCCATCGAAATCTACGAGAACATGTGGGCGTGACGGTATGGGTTGATTTTGAGGCAGAGGGAGCAAAGACGCAAAGTCTGATTAGGCAGAAATATCGGACTGACCAATTCAACCTAAATTACAAACAATTGCTGTTCCATAAAGGTCAAATGACGATATTTTAGTGAACGATAGCAGAGATGATACAGATGTGTCAATAGATGTAGGAGATGTGGTATAAATGCCAATGAGACAACTCTCCATCCAAGTTACAATTTATAAAATTAAACCATTATAGGCCAAGGTACGGCCTTCAACACAGAGCCTTGGTTCACATCGAACAGCAAGCTATAAAAGGCCTAAAACAATACAAGTGTAAAACAATTCAAACGAGAAAACCAACGGTCCACTCTACATAAAAATGAAAAGCCGTTAGAGCAAATGGATAATTACATACAAACAAACAAAATCTAGAGATTTATATATTTTATGTGAAAATGACATTGAGAATGATGATCGTAGTATGAACGTAGTCAGGTCGTGAGAAGAGAGTGATGAGGACGACAAGTGTGTGCTCGAATCGTACTATGGTCGTGAACAGTGTGAACAGCGTGATATAGTCGTAGATTGGTCGCGGTGAGAACGTGATGGTCGTAGTGAGGTCGTTATACATTGTGTAACGTCGCTGTGAGATCGTAGCGCAGGTTATCCGAATAGAATCACGCTCTCGCTACGATGGTATAGCGACCTTTGCGATCTGACTACGATCTTAGTGAGCTCTCACTACGCTTCTACTACGACCTGATTTCGTCACGATCGCACAACGATTGTTTTGAACATATTCAAAGTTGGCCACGCTCATCACTATCTTGAAGACCTCACCACGACCCTGATACGACCTTACTGCGATCTACACGATCGTACTACGATCATCAACATTTCCATTTTTTTACAGATCATAGTGCGATCGTGGCCTAGTGGGACTGCGGTATTATGCGGGGTTCACACATTGCTGATTATTTGCTCCCGTTTGAGATCAAGCAGCGATACGACACGAAAAATGAAAAAGTCGGATTAGTATCCTCAATTACATTTGTACCTGGAACGTCCTAGCATTGTCTGAACGCAGTCGTTTTAGTTCGTAACAGATTCCTACGGGTCGGGAAGGGTTTGAATAGTTCGGCAAAGCACTCCGACAGGAAGGTGCGTTCCGTAACATTCGGGGAAACTCAGCCGATTTTGTCTAGTCGGATTACAATCGTGGCTATGTCGTGACAGATTCTGCTGTATCGGATCGAATTCCGAACAATGTTCTGTGTATTCTGGACGGTGTCCTGTGGAATGGGAAAGATCTGGAGGAATTTTTCATTGCTGTTTTTCTGCCGATTGAGTCCAGATTGCATCTAGATCTTGTTGATTGCGAACCGTTTTTGCGGAAACCGTTTCGAAACAGTCCCGTTATTAATTCGAAATTCGTCAATGATACCCACGTCAGAGTCCCGACAATTACAGAATACAATACGACTGAGACCAGACAAAGCCGTTTACAATGCGATAGAGCGGACCGTGATAGGATTACGTTCCGACAGTCCCCGATCATCCCGAATATGCTGACAGTTTTCGAACGGATAACGTCCGTCAGCGTCGGTTCACTGTTTTGTCACTGTCTGGTCTTTGTCGGATTACATTCGATAGAATCGGGACGCAGTCGTGACAGACTCGGTCGAATTGTACATGGCGAAAAATACAAATCGGATTAAAAGCGGATTCAGAACGGGAGTATCGGGATAAATTCGCTTGGATACCGACGCTCTCTGAACAATATCTGATTGTTGTCGTGATTAAATTATTTTTTTTACAAGTTTTAATTAAAGTTTGAATTTCTATCCACGATTCACAGGATCTTGATCAGACTTGTAATACATTTTAACCGGGAATGGTCCTGTCAAGGACGGCAGTAAAAATCGGGAATGTGTGACTTCAGCTTTAGATATTATAAAAGTTTTACAAATGTCAAAATGTAATTAAAAGTTGCTAAGTAACCGCATTTTGTGATGAAACATTATATTAACATACTACGTTATGTAATTGTGAGGGGGAGAGAATGCCCGTTTAAAAAAAGCAAATATAATACAAGTTTATTACAAGTATGGTACATTCCCTTAATTAGCATATTCCATGACAAGTTTTGAATTTGATAAGATATTGAAGTCTATTGTAATGTCAAAGTTATACTATTTCACTTTGCAAATCATTTTGTATTATAGTGCATACATGTACCTTTACACAGCCACATACACTGAGACTCGATTACAATCTTCATATATTAAATAGTTCCGGAAGCAAAACAGGTTGGTAAAATTATATTATTTTTTATAAATTAATTACAATGTAAATTATTTTCATTACAGTTTTAAGACTTTACTGATGTACTTTTGTTTTATGATATTAATTTTGACGACAGTCTTAATAATTTGTATTACATGTATGTCTTCAAATTTGTTTCTAAGCAATTAAACTTTGTTCAGAATGCTGTTTTCCGATTAAAAAAAAAACATCCAGGCTTTTAGGTCCACCGTTATAGTTATGGTTTCCACATTTGCTTCAGTTTCAGGGTTAAAACATAGCCGATCATGTTTTATAGAATCAATCACCGCGTCGGATAAAGATCGATCTTATACAAACAAACTAATAATTAGGTCTTTCAACCTTTCAGGTGAAAGACCTATAGGGTTTGTTCTGATTATTAGGTCTTTCAACCTTTCAGTTGAAAGACCTATAGGGTTTGTTCTGATTATTAGGTCTTTCAACCTTTCTGTTGAAAGACCTATTGTATTTGTTCTGATTATTATTATTATTAGGTCTTTCAACCTTTCAGGTGAAAGACCTATAGGGTTTGTTCTGATTATTATTATTATTATTATTATTAGGTCTTTCCACCTTTCCGTGGAAAGACCTATTGAATTTGTTCTGATTATTATTATTATTATTTTTTTTTTTTTTTTCTTCCGCCAACTTTAATTTCCTTCGCTGTTTTTTTGTTTCGTAAGATGTCGCTAAGATATATGGTATATGATATCGAACAGTTAATACGCTTCTGAAACTGACACCGCGTAACAAAAAACTTTACCCTGTAAGAGTTATCTCCCCGAACACTGTTTTTCTTGTGGCCACTACTCCTTCGTAACCGTAAAAGATTACGACAAATTTATTTTACCAAATTGCTCGTTACATCCTAAGGATGTTCTGTTTCATTTTGACCGAAGCTATCCGGAGACTCCATATGAGAGTTATCCCCCCTTTTATATATGATATAAGTGATATGCATTTCTAACTGGTAAACTATAAAGGATAGAGACCTAGGGTCTTTTGATTTAAGATCCTTGGTCCAAAAAAATGAAAATTAGGTCAAGGTCAAAGGTCAAGGTCAAATTCTATATTTTGATTTCGGCTTATTTTCACTTATTTTCATTAATTTTATAAGTTTTCGACAAATTATCTTTACTAAATTGTTAGTTGCAACATGTCGTAACTTATAAATTTAGATTGGAAGGGTGCGTATACAATAAATGGGAGTTTATGCCCCTCTTATATTTAGAGTTTAGTGTAAAGTGATATTGCTCATGAACCATACATAATACAGACCTAGGGTCTTTTGATTTAGGTTCCTTGCTTTATGACCTTGAAATTGAGGTCAAGGTCATAGGTTAATTTTACGTTCTAGATTTTGACCTTTGCTTGAAATTCATATTTTTACATCATTAAGCCATAGGAACTGACATTTTCAACTGAATCTTTATATTTTCATATCAAAATAGATCCTTTTTGGTTGAAAGACCTTCAATTGTTCTTTGAACAATTGGTTTTTAATTATTATTATTATTATTATTTTTTTTTTTTTTTTTCTTCCGCCAACTTTTTTTTCCTTCGCTGTTTTTTTGTTTCACAAGATGTCGCTTAGTTATTTGGTATATGATATCGAACAGTTAATGCGCTTCTGAAACTGACACCGCGTAACAAAAACCTTTACCTTGTAAGAGTTATCTCCCCAAACACTGTTTTTCCTGTGGCCACTACTACTTCGCAACCGTATAAGAAACCGACAAATTTATTTTTCCAAATTGCTCGTTATATCCTTAGGATGTTCTGTTTCATTTCAACGGAAGCTATCCGGAGACTCCATATGAGAGTTATCCCCCCTTTTATATATGATATCAGTGATATGCATTTCTAACTGGTAAACTATAAGTGATAGAGACCTAGGGTCTTTTGATTTAAGATCCTTGGTCCAAAAAAATGAAAATTAGGTCAAGGTCAAAGGTCAAGGTCAAATTCTTAATTTTGTTTTGGGCTTATTTTCACCTTTTTTCATTAACCTTATAAGATATCGACAATTTTTTTTTACTAAATTGTTAGTTGCGACATGTCGTAACTTATAATTTTGGTTGCGAGGGTGCGTAAACAATAAAAGGGAGTTTTCGCCCCTCTTATATTAAGAATTATGCGTAAAGTGATTCTACTCATGAACCATACATATTAAGGAACTAGTGTCTTTTTATTTGAGATGTTTAGTCTATGACCTTGAAATTGAGGTCAAGGTCATAGGTTAATTGGACGTTCTAGATTTTGACCTTTGCTTAAAATTCATATTTATACATCATTAAGCCATAGGAACTGACATTTTCAACTGAATTTTAATATTTTCATATCTAAATAGATCCTTATTGGTTGAAAGACCTTCAATTGTTCTTTGAACAATTGGTTTTTAATTATTATTATTATTTTTATTTTTTTTCTTCCGCCAACTTTTTTTTCCTTCGCTGTTTTTTTGTTTCACAAGATGTCGCTTAGATATTTGGTATATTATATCGAACAGTTAATGCGCTTCTGAAACTGACACTGTGTAACAAAAACCTTTACCTTGTAAGAGTTATCTCCCCGAACACTGTTTTTCTTGTGGCCACTAAGGCTTCGCAACCGTAAAAGAAACCGACAAATTTATTTTTCCAAATTGCTCGTTAAATCCTCAGGATGATCTGTTTTATTTTGACCGAAGCTATCCGGAGACTCCATATGAGAGTTATCCCCCCTTTTATATATGATATAAGTGATATGCATTTCTAACTGGTAAACCATAAGTGATGGAGACCTAGGGTCTTTAGATTTAAGATCCTTGATCCAAAAAATGAAAATTAGGTCAAGGTCAAAGGTCAAGGTCAAATTAAAAATTTTGATTTTGGCTTATTTTCACTTATTTTCATTAACTTTATAAGATTTCGACAAATTATTTCTACCAAATTGTTAGTTGCGACATGTTGTAACTTATAAATTTTGATTGGAAGGGTGCGTAGACCATAAATGGGAGTTTTTGCCCCTCTTATATTTAGAATTATGCGTAAAGTGATATTACTCATGAACCATACATATTAAGGAACTAGTGTCTTTTGATTCGAGATGTTTAGTCTATGACCTTGAAATTGAGGTCAAGGTCAAAGGTTAATTGGACGTTCTAGATTTTGACCTTTGCTTTAAATTCATATTTATACATCATAAAGCCATAGGAACTGACATTTTTAACTGAATTTTAATATTTTCATATCAAAATAGATCTTTATTAGTTGAAAGACCTTCAATTGTTCTTTGAACAATTGGTTTTTAATTATTATTATTTTTTTTTTTTTTTCTTCCGCCAACTTTTTTTTCCTTCGCTGTTTTTTTGTTTCGTAAGATGTCGCTAAGATATATGGTATATGATATCGAACAGTTAATACGCTTCTGAAACTGACACCGCGTAACAAAAAACTTTACCTTGTAAGAGTTATCTCCCCGAACACTGTTTTTCTTGTGGCCACTACTTCTTCGCAACCGTAAAAGATTACGACAAATTTATTTTACCAAATTGCTCGTTACATCCTAAGGATGTTCTGTTTCATTTTGACCGAAGCTATCCGGAGACTCCATATGAGAGTTATCCCCCCTTTTATATATGATATAAGTGATATGCATTTCTAACTGGTAAACTATAAGTGATAGAGACCTAGGGTCTTTGGATTTAAGATTCTTGGTCCAAAAAAATGAAAATTAGGTCAAGGTCAAAGGTCAAGGTCAAATTCTAAATTTTGATTTCGGCTTATTTTCACTTATTTTCATTAACTTTTTAAGTTTTCGACAAATTATCTATACTAAATTGTTAGTTGGGACATGTCGTTACTTATAAATTTAGATTGGAAGGGTGCGCAGACAATAAATGGGAGTTTATGCCCCTCTTATATTTAGAGTTTAGCGTAAAGTAATATTGCTCATGAACCATACATAATACAAACCTAGGGTCTTTTGATTTAGGTTCCTTGGTTTATGACCTTGAAATTGAGTTCAAGGTCATAGGTTAATTTTACGTTCTAGATTTTGACCTTTGCTTGAAATTCATATTTTTACACCATTAAGCCATAGGAACTGACATTTTCTACTGAATTTTAATGTTTTCATATCAAAATAGATCTATTTTGGTTGAAAGACCTTCAATTGTTCTTTGAACAATTGGTTTTTAATTATTATTAGGTCTTTCAACCTTTCTGTTGAAAGACCTATTGTATTTGTTCTGATTATTATTATTAGGTCTTTCAACCTTTCAGGTGAAAGACCTATAGGGTTTGTTCTGATTATTAGGTCTTTCCACCTTTCCGTGGAAAGACCTATTGAATTTGTTCTGATTATTATTATTATTATTTTTTTTTTTTTTTTTCTTCCGCCTAATTTTTTTTCTTGCGTATTATTGATGTTTCAAAAGATGTCGCTTAGATATTTGGAATATGGTATCGTATAGTTTATACGCTTTAAAAATTTACAACTGTGTAACAAAATACTTTACGTTGTAAGAGTTATCTCCCCAAACACTGTTTTTCTTGTGGCCACTACTCCTTCGCAACCGTTAAAGATTACGACAAATTTATTTTACCAAATTGCTCGTTACATCTTCAGGATTAGGATATTCATTTGGACCGAAGCTTTACGGAGACTCCATATGAGAGTTATTCCCCCTTTTCCCTTAAATTAAGTGATATGCATTTCTAAATGGTAAACCATAAGTGATAAAGACATAGGGTCTTTAGATTTGGGGTCCTTGGTCCAAAATAATAAAAATGAGGTCAAGGTCAAAGGTCAAGGTCATATTCTAAATTTTTGATTTTGGCTTATTTTCATTTATTTTCAAATACCTTATGACATATCGACAAATAATTTTTCATAAATTGTTAGTTGCGACATGTCCTTACTTGTATATTTTGATTGAAAGGGTGCGCAGGCAATAAATAGGAGTTTTTGCCCATCTTACATTTAGAATTACGCGTAAAGTGATATTACTAATAAACCAAACATATTAAAGACCTTGGGTCTTTTGATTTAAGGTCCTTGGTTTGTGAACTTGAAATTGAGGTCAAGGTCATAGGTCAATATGACGTTCTAGATTTTGACCTTTGCTTTAAATTCATATAAATACATCATACAGCCATAGGAACTAACATTTTAAACTGATTTTTAATATTTCAATATCAAAATAGATCTTTTCTAGTGGAAAGACCTACAATTGTTCTCTGAACAATTGGTTTTTAATTATTATTATTTTTTTTTTTTTTTTTCTTCCGCCAACTTTTTTTTCCTTCGCTGTTTTTTTGTTTCACAAGATATCGCTTAGATATAAGGTAAATGATATCGAACAGTTAATACGCTTCTGAAACTGACACCGCGTAACAAAAAACTTGACCTTGTAAGAGTTATCTCCCCGAACACTGTTTTTCTTGTGGCCACTACTCCTTCGCAACCGTATAAGAAACCGACAAATTTTTTTTTCCAAATTGCTCGTTATATCCTTAGGATGTTCTGTTTCATTTCAACCGAAGCTATCCGGAGACTCCATATGAGAGTTATCCCCCCTTTTATATATGATATCAGTGATATGCATTTCTAACTGGTAAACTATAAGTGATAGAGACCTAGGGTCTTTTGATTTAAGATCCTTGGTCCAAAAAAATGAAAATTAGGTCAAGGTCAAAGGTCAAGGTCAAATTCTAAATTTTGATTTTGGCTTATTTTCACTTATTCTCATTAACTTTATAAGATTTCGACAAATTCTTTTTACTAAATTGTTAGTTGCGACATGTCGTAACTTAAAATTTTTGATTGGAAGGGTGCGTAGACAATAAACGGGAGTTTTTGCCCCTCTTATATTTAGAATTATGCGTAAAGTGATATTACTCATGAACCATACATACTACTGACCTAGGGTCTTTTGATTTGGGATCCTTGGTTTATGACCTTGAAATTGGGGTCAAGGTCATAGGTTAATTGGACGTTCTAGATTTTGACCTTTGCTCCAAATTCATATTTTCATATCATAAAGCCATAGCAACTGACATTTTCAACTGAATCTTAATATTTTCATATCAAAATAGATCCTTATTGGTTGAAAGACCTTCAATTGTTCTTTGAACAATTGGTTTTTAATTATTATTATTATTTTTTTTTTTTTTTTTTTTCTTCCGCCAACTTTTTTTTCCTTCGCTGTTTTTTTGTTTCACAAGATGTCGCTTAGATATTTGGTATATGATATCGAACAGTTAATGCGCTTCTGAAACTGACACCGCGTAACAAAAACCTTTACCTTGTAAGAGTTATCTCCCCAAACACTGTTTTTCTTGTGGCCACTACTTCTTCGCAACCGTATAAGAAACCGACAAATTTATTTTTCCAAATTGCTCGTTATATCCTTAGGATGTTCTGTTTCATTTCAACGGAAGCTATCCGGAGACTCCATATGAGAGTTATCCCCCCTTTTATATATGATATCAGTGATATGTATTTCTAACTGGTAAACTATAAGTGATAGAGACCTAGGGTCTTTTGATTTAAGATCCTTGGTCCAAAAAAATGAAAATTAGGTCAAGGTCAAAGGTCAAGGTCAAATTCTTAGTTTTGATTTTGGCTTATTTTCACCTTTTTTTATTAACCTTATAAGATATCGACAATTTCTTTTTACTAAATTGTTAGTTGCGACATGTCGTAACTTATAAATTTTGGTTGCGAGGGTGCGTAAACAATAAAAGGGAGTTTTCGCCCCTCTTATATTAAGAATTATGCGTAAAGTGATTTTACTCATGAACCATACATATTAAGGAACTAGTGTCTTTTTATTTGAGATGTTTAGTCTATGACCTTGAAATTGAGGTCAAGGTCATAGGTAAATTGGACGTTCTAGATTTTGACCTTTGCTTAAAATTCATATTTATACATCATTAAGCCATAGGAACTGACATTTTCAACTGAATTTTAATATTTTCATATCTAAATAGATCCTTATTGGTTGAAAGACCTTCAATTGTTCTTTGAACAATTGGTTTTTAATTATTATTATTTTTTTTTTTTTTTCTTCCGCCAACTTTTTTTTCCTTCGCTGTTTTTTTGTTTCACAAGATATCGCTTAGATATAAGGTAAATGATATCGAACAGTTAATACGCTTCTGAAACTGACACCGCGTAACAAAAAACTTTACCTTGTAAGAGTTATCTCCCCGAACACTGTTTTTCTTGTGGCCACTACTCCTTCGCAACCGTATAAGAAACCGACAAATTTATTTTTCCAAATTGCTCGTTATATCCTTAAGATGTTCTGTTTCATTTCAACCGAAGCTATCCGGAGACTCCATATGAGAGTTATCCCCCCTTTTATATATGATATAAGTGATATGCAGTTCTAACTGGTAAACCATAAGTGATAGAGACCTAGGGTCTTTTGATTTAAGATCCTTGGTCCAAAAAAAATGAAAATTAGGTCAAGGTCAAAGGTCAAGGTCAAATTCTAAATTTTGATTTTGGCTTATTTTCACTTATTTTCATTAACCTTATAAGATATCGACAAATTATTTTTCCTAAATTGTTAGTTGCGACAATTTTGGTTGCAAGGGTGTGTAGACAATAAATGGGAGTTTTCGCCCCTCTTATATTTAGAATTATGCGTAAAGTGATATTACTCATGAACCATACATATTAAGGAACTAGTGTCTTTTGATTCGAGATGTTTAGTCTATCACCTTGAAATTGAGGTCAAGGTCAAAGGTTAATTGGACGTTCTAGATTTTGACCTTTGCTCTAAATTGATATTTATACATCATAAAGCCATAGGAACTGACATTTTCAACTGAATTTTAATACTTTCATATCAAAATAGATCTTTATTAGTTGAAAGACCTTCAATTGTTCTTTGAACAATTGGTTTTTAATTCAATTAAGGTTAGTTCTTATTTTAGTGTGGTGACGGAATAGGAAAAAGTCGATTATTTAAAGAGTTTAATTTCACATCAGGGTATACGGCTAAAAAATGGCACAGTCTTAGAAAAATGACTTAACTTGAATTTAAGATTGGTGGTCAAAAATTCATATGGTGCAGTTTTTTTTGTATTTTAGGTTTTAGCCAGAAAATTTGACATCAAATGCAGATCATTAGTGGCATGCAGATTGACTTTTTATTCAAACGCTGCTCTCAAATATCTTTCTTTTTTGTTTTATTCAAACATCACACATAATGGTCTATGCATTAGGCGAAAAAGATAATCATAAAAGCCTTTTGATGACAAATTATGAACTTCCTCAAGAACCTTTACACAGACCTAAAAAAAAAAACATTTTGTTTAGTTCTTGATTTCAAATTCAGATATAAACTGACGATTTCCTGTCTTTTACTAACAATGTTAGTCGATCTATAATTACATATACCCCAGTGATCTTTTAGAAGGGGAGCCTAGCCTAGCCCCCCTTTTCTTGGAAAAATTAGTTGAATATATAAGGAATCGCTGAAGAATCATTGAAGCGGCCCCCTCTAAGGCAGCCAGTGGATCCGCCACTGTCTTGACATTTACTTTGATATTGACACAGATTAAGTACAAACAATAATCTTTTGTAAATGACAATTTTAATTTTCCGATTGTCAATTTCCCCATATTTTAATAGTACTATATACTCTTCGCCATAGTATAATGTGCAATTTCAATTTGATACTTTACGCTCGTGCATGAGGAGTAAGTACAGACTTTATCAACAGGGGTGTACACCTGACTACTCTAAATAAGCTGCAGTTTTTAAATGGATATTCAAAATTATTTGTCGGCAACAGTATCAAAACGTCATGGTAAAAGTCGAAGAACGACGTATAAATGACGAACATAATTCTTCTAAACACCACATAGAAAACTAACGATCAATACTAACTAAAAAACGACAGGGATTATTTCGTGTGCCCCCGGAAGGAAGGTTTAGCAGATTCTGTTCCATTTGTGACACCTGAGTGTCGAACATGGAAATTTCGATTTGGTGACATGAACTGAATTATGAAAGAACTGTCGACTGACACAGTTTTTATATCGATCACCATATCACGAGTAATGTATCTTTAAAGCTCTATAGTTATCCAACTCACTAGTAACATCTTTTTGCGGTTTAACATGTTTGGATACTAAGTACTAGATCAGATTTGAAAATTTGCAATTAATTTGTGTTTGATTCCTGTTTGTAACATATTGATAATTTTGATTCGCATGGCACATGTTACATATTGATGACACAACCGAACTGAACTCTGAGTCTTTTTGAAATATTTAGAATTTAAGATTTTGGATAAAAACGTGAACATCTCTAAACTACTGTTGCCTCTCATGTTTCTTAGAAACGAACAGATAGAATAGCAGCAAGCTCAAGTCAAGAAACGAAGTCACGGGTATCAAAGGTTGTGTTTTGTGTAGTATTGTTTGTCTGTGAGTGTTTTTCTTTTTTCTTTGGCCATAGCGTTGTCAGTTTATTTTGACTTATGAGTTGGAATGCCTCTCTGGTATCTTTCGACTCTCTTTCATATGCTTGCATCTATTGTAATAAAATAAAACTGCAACCAAGACAAGGAATAACACTCTCTAGCACAGCATATCCAAGTAAAGGCTTTTCTTCAATTCAAACTTTATTCATGAATTACAAGGACATTTACAGAAGCAAGTTTTTTTTAACATCATCAGTTTGATATAAATGATAACATTAGTTCAGATATAAAATCAATTATACAAACCTGACTGTAGGGCAGAATGATCACGACAATGGAAAAATTCAAGACTACAGTCATGTGATCATGGCATTGGCAAGTGTATACTTTCAATCAGAGATGGCTCTTTTACCTTTGTCTAGAGATATTAGGAGTTCCAATCAGGACAGGGGTCCTTTGACATGTGTTCTATAGGTGCACTGATGGAACAGTTGTTTTATATTCCCCCATTTATAGATTGATACGACCAAAATGTATTTTGCAATGACATTTTTTTTTAATTTAATGTCCAATGATGCTGGATAAAAATGATGTGGTACACAAACATTTTGCAACCACTCTACTCCAAGGCACAGCAGGTTTAATGTCCGAAGCTTACATGTAGCATTCATATTCGCAATATTATTATAGGATTTTTGGCTTAAGTATTATGTCGTGTTCATTAAACACTTGGGACCAATAATTTTCTATAAATTTTGTAAAGTTTTGACGGTCGTTGTTCTTATAAATTGAACAAAATACATCGTTTTAAACTGATAACTACCCCCCTTTTTGTAAAGTCGCATACATGTACTCGAAAATCTCATTTAATGGTAGGTTTCCATTTTTTTGATAAAGAATTGAATAAGGAAGAAAAGGAATTCAAGTTTTTAATCATATTACTGTTAAAAGTGTATTTAAAGTAGAATTGAATATTCAATTTTGTTTTTCCTAGAAAACGACATGTGACCTTTGATTTTGATTTCTGAAAAACTGAACCATATTTTCTTTTGACGACCAAAATAATCTCAAAGTACACATATTTTTGAATCGAATGATATATGATACATCCGTATACCATTTTTGACGATTAAAATTTCATAATACCGACTTCGGTCACCAGCCTATTTGAGAGTGGTGAAGGGTTATTTTCGTGCAACGTGTTTTGTCATTTTTATTTCACGTGCAGCCGTGAAAAGGTGTTATTCACCAAGTTTCGAGAAATCGGTAAAAAAATCAACGTTCAAGACCTCTTTAATTGTTCGTTCATCGTGAAATGGCAAATTGTATTTAGCGTTCTTCCGTTCAGATACCCTCTTTACTCCCATCTTATTTATTTTGCTTAACCCTAGTCACAAGATTTGAATAATTATAAAAACAGTTGTACTCTAGCTTTCTTCTTTTCAAAATTAAGTCTTTGATGGGTATATTTATTTTATGTCAGTCATTTCCTCTGAATGAATACTGACATGAAACCATGCATTCGTATAGAATACAATATTTCATTTGAAATTTTTCTTTCTGATTATACATTACGTTTGCCCTTTATTTGCAATTCTATATATTTGAGCACCCCCTTATTCTCAATTCTTCATTGTGTTGGTCTATGCTGTCTATGATTTATCTTTTGGTACATTTTTATGTAGTTTTAGCCCATTAATCTGTAATCAGTAATCCCTATCCAGATCCTATTTTATTAATGAAATAATGAAATGTAAAATTTGTTTGGGCACTTAGCTTGTTTTCTTTTGTTTTCCCTTTGATCAAAATGATATGACGAACTTTTGAAAGATCATGAAGATATAACTCAAAATACCGACGTTCGTTTTTCCAACCTATACTGCTATACATTAAAACTCATAAGTCTATAATGTAGCTAAAACCGACTTCAATCTTACTCAATACATAATTTATTATTACTAAATCCATCATCTTTTTAAATCATTTAGGATGAAGACAACATGGTTACTTGTGATTGCCATGTTCCTATTATCTGTTAGTGCTTCGGAAAAGAGTTGCGATAGTCATAAATTGAGCATAAAAGAACTTCTTGAAAATGTGAAACACCGTTTAGAAGAAATAGAACAAAGAAAAAATGGTGAGTTTTCTGTAAATTAAAGCTTGAGCATCTACTTTAATTTGTTATTTACAGAAAATGTATTTTTCATGTACTAAACTCATTCTGTTGCAAACCGTGTAACTTTTTGCACAAGAGATGACTAAGTCAAATTTGTGGCAAATATACTTTAATATTATTGTAACATGTACATGTATAGTCTTTTATCTATATATGTATCTCACAGAAAAGAGACTTGTCGCGTATCATTCCGAAACCTTTTGCAACGGAGATGATGTTTTCATTAATATAAAAAAAAAAAATCACAGATATTGAAAATATTAGAGAAGAGTTAAAGCAAAATTAAATATGATCAGAAGAGTTTAAGGGCAGATTTTAAAACCTTGAACCAAGAAATTGCAATTTACATGTAACAACCGCTGTTAAACGACAAACAATTCCCTGGAAGACCTGGAAGTATGAATAAGAACGTACACTGAACTGTTGATTTACAATTTTTCACTACTTTCACTTTATGCATGGATGATCTCCTTTCTTTTGGAAGGCACAAATGATGTTTTTGATTATCTGGAAAAGAAAAATTGTGTGTCAAATAAAAGCAGAAAGTATTTTTATTCTGGCTTTTCATTACAGATCCCACGTGTAAATTCAAAAAGAATGTTGCATTTCATGCCAATCTCGGAACAACATTACGAAATTTGAGTCCAAAAGCGGTTGTAGTATTTGATCAAATCGTTCTCAACATTGGAAAGGCTTACAACCCCTTAAACGGATTGTTTACTTGTCCCGAGGATGGTGTTTATAGTTTTACTTTGAGAGTGATTTTGTAGTCAACGGTAAAGTTGTTGCAGGAAATCGTGCCAGCTCTCACAACGACAACGAGTATCAACCTGCAACTAAGACCGTGGTTGTGCAACTTATGAAAGGTGACATAGCCTATGTTGCAGCGCATGGAAATTTTGCAAAACAAATTCATGATTTCTGGTCATCTTATTCTGGTTTTAGGGTTTTCTAAAAAATAAAATGTTTTCTAATAAATGAAATATAACGGTGTACGTACATGTATGTGTTTTAATTGTTTAATAATCCTGACATGTTAAGAGGAAATAAAGGCCCAAATAACTTTCCCTTCTGTTAAACGTTAAATTTAAGGAAACTTCACTAAAATATTGTTCCATGAAGTTCATGGTTTCTGTCGTCGGTTGATAGGGTGTAATTAAAAAATACTGAGTATATTTCAAACTTTTTTATGAATCTCTTCATGTTATCGTTTATTTATTTCCGGCAGTTTCAAATTTTGTCAACTACGGTATATAGGTACGATTTACGAAAAGAGGTGGAATATTAAAGGAGACATTTAAAACTATCGAGTTGAAGTGAAACTTAAAACGTAATGCGAAAAAACCCCACAAATATCACATGGAGATAAATGACGGAATAACATGCACTCCATTAAAATTTAGATCCAGAGAGCTTCGGATGGGTAAGCAGTTAATGACTGCAAATGTGACACCGTCTTTTATTTCAGATTTTGACAATCTAATTAAAATATTGATCGCTGATTACGTTATACTACATATGAGATCTAACAACTATCAATAGAGGTTTCGCTTTTGTGACCTTTTTTTGACCCGAGAAAGTATTTATATTGACCAATCAAAATCGTCCTAATGAAAAGGGCTTCACAAGAATGTTTGAAGATGGCGACGAAGGATGAAAGACGATTTGGAAAACGAATTAACAGATATTTTGCCTCAGCACAAAGTTTAAGGGCTAAATTATGAGCAAAGTCAAAGTTTGCAGGTATTTTGAAGCACAGAGATTGTATAGTCATGCTTCCTACGGGCAACGGAACAAAATTATCTCACCAATTCGTACATTAACATTTTAAGTCACTTGAAACTTGTTTCTCATCTATATAAATGACTTACCGGAATACATACAACACAGCAAGCTTAGACTCTTTGCTGCTGACAGCATAATTTACGGGGAAATTATAAAAACACAAGATGATTGTCATAAGCTACAACTTGACCTACACTCAGCAGCTCAATGGAAGTCAGATTGGCTTATGGCATTTCACCCTGATAAATGTACCAACCTTCCCGTCTAACAAAAGAAAAATAATAACCAGCATAATTACATCCTCCACAATCGCATCCTGGAATAAGTTACATCCACAAAATATCTAGGCATTACCCTACAACATGTACAATCGAATCTGAAGTGGAACAAACATATAGACAACATAGTTATGATAGTATCAAATGGGAAGAGATCATTTGGTTATTTAAAAAGAATTTTAAAAGTAACAAACACAGAAACAAAACTAAGAGCATACCAGGCACTAGTAAGACCCAAAATGGAATATAGTTGCTGTAGTGTCTGGGACCCCCATATGAAAGAACAACAGATACAATTAGAAAAGGTACAGAGACAAGCTGCTCGTTATGTTCACAACAACTACGATTGCACGAGCAGTGTCACAAACATGCTTAATTCCCGTTTGAATGGTTTTACACTAGTAATTTTGGGGCCCTTTATAGCTTGTTGTTAGGTGTGAGCCAAGGCTCCGTGTTGAAGGCCGTACTCTAACCTATAATGGTTTACTTTTTAAATTGTTATTTGGATGGAGAGTTGTCTCATTGGCACTCACACCACATCTTCCTATATCTATTAATCAGTTAAAATGGCCACCACTAGCTGAGAGACGCCAGACTTATTTTATTTTATAAAGTAATACATTGTCTTGTAGCCATCCATCCCATATTCTTGAACAAACAGACAGCAGAACAAGACAAAATCATACTCAGACATACAGACACATCCAACTTTCCAAGGACACATACAAATGGGCATATATACTTCCCATGAACAATTATTCAATGGAATTTACTACCACAAACTGTAGTTAAAACCACCACTGGCGGATAGAGAACTTTTCAGTAGGAGGGGGGAGGTGCGAATTATTCCAATGCCAATTCTCTTTGTTGAGTTTTCTTCGCATATCTCCTTCTCTGTGCTTTAAATTAGTATATACTGGCATGACTGGTTAAGATTTATATTGAGGAACAGCAGTTTCAAATATGCCTGTTCTGTCAATGCATGTTTGTAGTTTGACTATTGTCTCGTTTTGTTTTCACCGTCTAGTCACAATAGCTTAGTAACTAAATTCAGGTTTGTGTGCAGGTCCTGCTGACTTAACTATGAGGGAGGGGGCTCCAGACATGCTTCAGTGATTCGCTATAAAAATATGATTGCCAATGAGACAACTCTCCACAAGAGCTAAAATTACATAGAAGTTAAAATCTCTCTCTATATATATGTGTACATCGTAACTATATATAATCCATTCTGAAAACTCAAATCAAGAATAAGGTTGGTAAATTTAACAAAGGTGGATGCAGAGAAGATAAGCAAAGGGAATGATAAACACTGTTGTGTCAGTGTGCCATTAATGGCTTGTTATTGCACATATACTTGTACATCATGAACATGTAAACTTACAATTTTTATTTATTTTGTAAAAGGTTGAGGTGTCATATTCCCATTAATATACCGTAGTTTTATCTTATGAAGAGGGACGAAAGATACAAGATGCATCATGGACCTTCAAACTCCTATATGGAAAAAAAAACCACAATGGCTAAAAAAGAAAAAGACCAATATAAAAATCAGCAGTACACAAACACAACATGGAAAAACTAAATACCGAGCAATACAAACCCCATCAAAAGCAGGGTTCTAGTTAGGACAGAACAAACATTTGGGTCATCATCATGATCATCTGTGAAAAGGATATTGCAAAACGGTCAACTAACTGATGATGTCAGATAGCATCAGTAAAACTTATAAAGGGATGACTTCTAACTTCGCCATTTGTAGCACTTTGTTTAAAAGCTTACACACTTCATTCCAAACCGCTTTTTAATCTATATAAATGCAAAGGATACATATATATATTCCATGATTCCTCATGACATTTTGTCAGATCTATATATTTATTTGAGAAAACAATATCATAGGTAAAAACCATAAACAGCTTATTGTACAACTTGTTATGGCCAGAAATTTTTGTCTGTCATACAAAGTCAACAATATAAATTAAAAATTTTGGGATGATTATCAGCTTTTCAACAAATTATTTTTGGACATTTACATATATAAATGTAACACAAATATGGAATTAATGAAGACCAATTATAAAACTCTTTAATTTCAGGTTAGTGTCTGATCAAACAGTAGTTTCGACTCCAGTCTGAAAAACCCTAGATTCTGACAATGTTTCTTTCAATTTGTCACTGGGCCAAACAAATAACACGGTGGAGGGAACTCTTAAAACACACAGACAGTGACACAGAAAAAGCCACTACAAGCATCTGAAGATGAATCTGAGAATGGCACTACAGATCTAGGTTGTGAACCAGCTCCAGATTTTTAACATGCAGATCTCAGCCTATGGTACATGTACATGTAATTATTATATTGTATGTATAATGTATGATGTAATACTTTGAATTTATGATCATGATGATAAAGACAAAAAGAGTATCTGGATAGACTTTTAGTTTATTGTCTATTTATTTCATTTATATCTTAAGTTTGTTCTCAAATACATTTTTGATATATACACCAAAAATTATGTATCACAATATCAACTGTCAATTTCATTAATGATTGAATGAATTAAATTTTCTGTCTTTTTTTGTTTTACAGAATTCTGCCATAAATTATTATTAGTTTGATGTGCTGAAAACATGGAAAATAAACGTGACCATAAATCATTCTCAAGATGGTTATTCAGTTGTCAAACTGCTTCTAAATAAACAGTTTGCAATTGTAATTAATTATTTTGAATGAGTTAATTTACATCATGTACTGCTGCTGAAAGTTGCTGGATCGTCATAGTCCTGAGGTATGGAATGGAATAAAAATGTTATATTGCTGCTGGTCTGTTTTAGTCTACAATAGGATCAAGGTATGATATATAAAAAAGAAGATGTGGTATGATTGCCAATGAGACAACTCTCCACAAGAGACCAAAATGACACAGAAATTAACAACTTATGACTACAGGACTAAGGTCATAGTACCGCCTTCAACAATGAGCAAAGCCCATGTATACATGGTATATATATAATACTTTCCAATATTATGATATCTAAAGAATGTTCCCAAACATGTAATTATTAATTTTTTTTAAGTCATTTGTAATTACACAAAGTTACATGGCCTTACATAACAAAATTTCCAATCGTACATGAGTATTTACTACATTGAAGAATAGGTCCACACAATGAAATGATCTGAAAAATAATTATTGTTATACATGTACTTTCATACATCATTACAAGGAGAAAGTATATGATCTATGTTTATATATTCCAGACCATATAAGTATTTGGATTGTACGTGTACGGTCCAGTACGAGTATACTCATATGGTCTAGTACGAGCTTGACCATACATGTATTTGGGATATATGGGTTTATTTTAGACACATATTTATCAAAATACTTTTATTGAGTATTACTTATTAATATAAGACAGTTAAGGGAATAAAGTGGAAAACACTACATCAATTAAAATTGAATAATTCTGTATTTAATTGTCTGTTTCAATTTATTTTAGCATTCTCGTCCCTGGTGACACTTGCTGGCGGAGGGAACATCAGATTTCTTACATTTACATGTTTTGTTCATGCCTGTTCCTTTGCATTTGCATCCCATGCTTGTTTTGCAGCAGCATGCAATGAAATTCCTTTTGTTTTACAAATTGCATTTTCAATTTTGTATGTCAAAAGTTCTATTGCACACATAACCAAACAATATGCCAAATAATAGTTTGTATAAAATTGCATCCATACCAATAATATCAGCAACCCTACATTCAGAGATACTCTTCTCACAGTAACAAAGCTACCTTTTTCATTCTTTGCTTACTTTTCAACACTTTTTTATTATAATATTTTTTAGTTTTTTTGGAACTGATTTTTATATAATTTATGTCCATTTTCTTCCATGATATACTGTACAGGAGATTAACTTTTAAATAGTTAAAAGTTAAAACATTAATTTTTTATTTCAATTTCAATTGAACTTTTTATATTAATTTAAGATTTCGGTTATGTTGAACTGTGATGTTTATACTTTTAATGATACACATGTATAGGTATCGAATAAACTTGAACAACGTCTTATAATCTGGCAGACCGTAAGTGTACATTCAGACCATATGCATATTTTGAAAAAGTATGCATATATGGATCGGACCTAATTCTTTATTATTATTTGAATGATATATATTTATATGTAAAAGTGGGAAATTTAGATATTTGTGCAACAGATTAGTGGATAAGGTACACCCTAAATTTGATTTGCAAGAATTTGGATTGATCGTTTGTCAACAACAATTCATAGTAATGAGGGAAATTTTGTTAATTTTATTTGACTTTTTAATATTTTTTGTTGTTGTTATTTGTTTGAATCCTATTGAAGTGTCCTGAATTTTGGTCATTGCTATATGGTATAGAGGCGTTTATCGCATGCACATCTAGGTTGCCCAAATTTCAAAAGTGTCATAGGTTTGATATATTGGTTTCAAGACGGAACTTTTTGCAGGTAGCTATATATAGGGGTGTGTGTCACCGGATATATATGTATCTATTTTGTTTCATTATTGAACATATTGTGTTATTTGTGTTTTCAGTGTTATATGTTTCACATTCATATCATATTCATGTTTCTTGACGATTGTTTTGCGCTGCATATTTTGAAACAATGTATTGCTTTGTACGCTATGTTTGGTTTTACGTACTGAATATTTAAATTAGTACAATAGAAAATTAAAGCAATTCTTTATCATTATTTAAATTTCATTTATATATAAATATATTCAAATGGCATGAGTTGTGCATGAAGTCAAAGCGCGTCAAAATTAACCATATTTACTAATAATAGCACTTTTCGAGATATTCACTGGTCAATATCACACTCAGGAAGGTGGAAGACCAAAGTCACTGCTTCAGGTACTTGTAACTTTATATATTCTTTCAGCCTTGTTTAAAATGTTTCAATTAAAGTAAAGTTACTTTAGGTTTTTCAAATATATAGAATTCAGTATGGTTTGAAAGCCGCATTTTGGTATGCAAGTTAATGACAGAATAGAGCTCTGTTGCATGCAAATATTTCAGTCAAATATATTAATAGGGTATCTTAAAATTGGACAACTCGGTTAATGCAGAAAATGGCCCACACTTTATATTACCACGCCTAAAGTCATTGTGGTTTATGGCGTCTTAATCTTCACCCTAGTCTGCGATATTGGTGTCCCATTTTTCCTGCGACAATAATTTGCCCTTAAGAAACTCCATTCTCCACCACAAAACATATGCATCAATTGAACTGCCCATCTTAATTCTATAGTTTTTGGATTCAAACAAATGTTATCATAGACATAGTTCTTGAGAAAAAACAAATATAAACTCTTAAAGAAATTGGAGAGAAAAACGCCACCCCCTTGGAATAATTTCCTCCAAACTCAATGCCTGCCTTTCATTTGTAGTATGGAACCTTGTTGTTTTTTTCGGAGTTCGTAAACCCGGTAAATTGTAACAAAACCCTGCGATTAAAAGTTGGCCACTGTTCGTTTTATCGAAAAAAAAGGGGGGGACTGAGCGGAACAAATTAAGATTATTCATGTCTGTTTAGGCTTCCTACTTAGAGAAACATCTCAATTGAATGTTATTTTGTAATGTTAATTCGATGTCAATGTCTACAAGAATGATTTATTTATCGACATTGTTTTTGAAGCGAGTAACAAACTGTCGGGTTGTATCTTTCGATGTTCTCAGGACATATCGTCATGATATAGACAAGCCATATTATACATTTATGTATCGAATGGACTGCAAAGATTTGTTAAGGTTGATTCTAATTGGTTTAAAAAGTCACGTGTGAAATAGTCAGAAGTGAAACTACATATTGATAGTTGTTAGATCTCATATGTAGTATAACGTAATCAGAGATCAATATTTTAATTAGATTGAGATTTTGACACTTGAGAAAATAAACTTTTTGTTTGCAAATTTATAGTATTTTTTTTTAAGATGCAATGTCCATATTTCCTGCAAGCATATAGAATATTTGAACTCAGTTAACATAAATTTGAGTTCCTACATTATATCATTTTTGCAGGAAACATGAACATTGCATCTTAAAAAAAATGTTAAAAAGTGTCAAAATCTTTATAGAATAAAGTTTTGGGATATATGTAACTAACATATTGAATACTTGTAATCTTTTTGTCTCAAAGATTTAAAGCCATCCCCACACCATCTATAAAATTCAAATGGTACATATATGGAATGATTTTCAATGAGTTAACTTTACACAAGAGACCAAGTGACACAACCATTAAGAACTATAGGTAACCGCACGGCCTTCAACAATTAACAAAATCAATACCGAAGATATTTGAAAAAAAGATAATTAGTATTATGAAAAACAAATATCAAAACATATTTCCCTTGGTATTTGTACTCGATTACCAGCAATTCGATGCAGCAGTCGTCTGTCTTCCAGTATCTTAGGGTATCAATCGCAAAATAACCATGCAGCTTCAGTGACTCCTTATTGAAATGATTTATATTTTGTTATGCATTTTGGATGTACATTTTCTGTCTAGGATTAGCCTATGAAGCACAATGTCTTTTCCGTCTTGTTTTAAATTGCACATAGTCCATCAACTTATAATTTTTTTTTGTAAATGCAGTTAAATAATTGATTTTAAGCATCCCAAGATCAAATGAGTGTAGTCAGTGGTTTATCATACATGTAAATATACTTTAGTCATATCTTTATTTTGATTATTAACAGTATGTCATGATCTACTTTATAGACGTAAAAGTATATTTACCAAGCAGCCTTCGACAATGAGTTAACTTATACCGCAAAAATATTATGCCAGAAAAGACGTCGCAATCCCAAATGATTGAGGCCCAACTCCGGGTGCTGGATTTTCTTGTTGTGTTGAAGACCATTGGTGACCTTGGGCTGTTTTCTGCCCCTTGGATGGGTTCTTGCCTATCTGACATATTCCACATTCTCAATTTGTTTATAAATAATAAAAAGAAAAACAGTCAAATAATAGTACAGAAGACAAAACATAGAAAACAAAAGACTAAGCAACACGAACCGACAAAAACAGGGGGTGATATCAGGTAAACCCTGAAATCACACATCCACGAAATTTGATACCCACTAAAATAACCGAATCCAAAATTTTAGTTGATCCCTAAAGTCTTCCTTAATGTGCATGATATTTGCGAGTGGATCAATCAACAATTAAATCAAAATATAACAACAGAACGTGAAAAGTCGTTCCCATCCATGCAAAAAAGTAGTATATATTTTAGAGTAAGTTGGTGAATCGGCAATAAACAATCGAAATGTAAAATATAAAACAAAGACTTAAAAAAAATTAGAATGTGGAATTATTGCTATAATGAGACAACTTTCCTCAAGAGACCAAATGTCACAGAAATTAAGAACTATAGTTCACTTGTTGGTTCAAGACATTAAATGTTATGTCGTCTACCCGATAGAGGTGCATTTCTTCTTGAAATTTAATGCAATGTGAGCAGCGTGTGGACAAATCAACTCAATGTGTAGGTGAAATACAATTAGATTAAATGTAAATAACAATACTCTGATATGCATGCATTGAAGACCTGTTGGTGACCTTCTGCTGTTGTCTGCTCTATGGTCGGGTTATTGTCTCTTTGACACATTCCTCATTTCCATTCTCAATTTTAGGAAATATTTGTTACTGGACAGTCTGTTATATTTATCCAAATAATCAATCAAAACAATTAGTTTAAAACTCATTTAAATGATACCATATTCAATGTAGTGGTCTTCGTAGCGAGAATAAACTTATCATTCAATTTTAAAAAGCACATTCAGTACATTATACATGTAGATTAAAATTGCTTCGTTAAAGTACGATGGATAACCTTCCCGACGCACTTTAAAATTGCTGTTAGTCATTAGCCTTAGTTACCACGTATTTAAGTTTATTTGTACCAATGTTATCATAAAAAAACAGACATACTTTGGAATCAGCATTTTTTGCAAACGTACATTTGTAGCAGAGTGCATAGTTAAAGTCGCATGTCATTAGCATAATATTTGTTTGCACAAAAAGTGCATTACAAGGTAACTATCAAGCGTTTCAATTTAACTAGTGTTATGTAATATTCAAGTCTTTATTTTTATTTTTTGTGTAAATATTCAAATTGTTAATAAGATACTAAGAATTTTAGTAATTTTAATGTACATGGTAGGCGTGATGTCAAATTTCAGTTATAAAGTCAAACACATAAATGATCAAATATTGGAAGTGTAAATAAAGCCCGAATTCAAATTATTTTATATTATTTTTGTTATTTGTCGTGTAATGAATAAATGAAGGTGAATTTATTTTATTATTGTTTGGTTTAGTTTAATATTTCTCTAAAAGGAAACAGACGTATGGACTAATAGTACCAGTCTCACAAAAATAATTCCAATGTAAACGAATGGGGAAAAATATACGTGAAAAACTTTGGAAAAAAGCATACAGTACGCGTTTCAGTTTAAAAACTGTATTTTTTACAGACAAATTAAACTAACAAGTACTAACAAAATGTATTATATACTACTAACGGTTAAGGAGGCCGGGATAAGGTACCGGTATTTGATGTATCCACTAACAAATGTGAAAAACTGTTAATAAAACATGATTTTATGCTGCTCCACATGTGGCAAATTTGATCTGTTGTTAAGCGAACAACTTTTTGTTATTCATTGTAAATTGTGTTTTGTTAAAAGTTCGTTCAAACGCCTTTTTCTTATCATAATTAGTCCATTTTTAGTTTCGTTTACAGATGCATGTTTTTTTTTATTAGTGGCTTTGAACTAGCTACTAGTTAACTGCGAGTACTCTCATAACTGTTTCTAGTGTCTTTTTGTTGTTTGGACGTGCAAGTACCCGGACACGTCTATTATATTTTTGTCCATCTTCGAGTCGAGCCTTTTACAACTGATTTTTTATCGTTCGTTCTTATGGAAGTACACTTCTAATGCATGGTCCCATTGCTTTCTATGTTAAATTCCTCCATTTCAAGTGGGCACACCTCTTTTATTTTAAGTTCAAATAAAGTGGCAATCATTACATGTCAAAGCAACACTTTATGGTGTCTTGTACTGAAAAAATCAACATACCTTTAATGGCATATAAGAAAGAACTTGTTCCCAGAATTTTGGATGTACCAAAACAGGTACTTCAGATCTGACAAAGAGACAAAATGTACCCTCTTTTTAAAATTTGGTGCAGTTCTTTTTTAATATTTAAAAAGTCCAAACGTGTTCTACAATGATCACCAGTCCTTCAGCTTTCATTTGATGCCAAAAATACCTAAATATCCTACATATTTTGAAAGTTACACTCATGCGTAGGAACTATTTTGTTAAATATGTACTACTTTCTGGTATGTCCTTTCTGGCCGGGCCCGAATTAGTGGTCTTACACCTTATGTTGTTCTGCTATACAACTGTCCGATGTTAGGGGCAGGGTTGGGATCCCGCTAACATGTTTAATTCCACCACATTATGCATGTATGTGCCTGTCCCAAGTCAGGAGCCTGTAATTCAGTGGTTGTCGTTTGTTTAGGTGTAAGTTACATGTTTGTTTTTCGCTCATTTTTATAAAATAAATAAGCCGATAGTTTTCTTTTTGAATTGTTTTACATTGTCATTTCGGGGCCTTTTATAGCTACATGTAACTGTTCTGTATGGGCTTTGCTCATCTCGGTTGACGACCGTACAGTGACCTACATGTATAGTTGTTAATTTCTGTGTCATTTGGGCCTCTTGTGGAGAGTTGTCTCATTGGCAATCATATATTGTACCCCATCTTCTCTTTTTATATGAAGTCCGTAATAACAGAATCAAATCAGTTACAATAGTCAAATATACTATAATTGAATAGAAAACACAACACGAAAAATCTTTTATTTTTCAATTATTTCCTTTTTACATATACATGTAGATTCGTTTATTTTAATATATTCTTCATAACAATCATCATGGAATTTGAATTTTTCTAATTCGGAATTTGTTTCGTCAAAGATTATAATTTCTTGTTCCTGAAATGTTTGCTTCACATTTGAAAATGGAATTAAAATAACAGCACTGACACAAAGTATAGCACATCCAATAAAATATGGTATCCCGCCTGATCCTGTTGTTTCTCTCAGGAAAGCTGAAAACATATTAAGACATTTTGAGGAAATTATTAGGGTGTTAAACTTGGCAAATCAAAAACGATTGACGAAACACGTAGTTATAATACCTTTGCTACTATTGTTATGACATGACTCAAGCATACATGTATAGTTAAAGATAAATTCTTTACTCATAATTGCAAATGACAGAACACGATTGTGGATTCTTATGCAATCATGAGCAATTAAAGCATTTGTTAATTCCATGTGTACTGGGCTAAATATTGTGTGGTGTGACGTCGTTACTACGAATATCAAATATCTAATATTTCAATATTTGCATTAATTTGTTCGCGAAATGGTTATTTTTTTTAAATTCAATGTTTGTAAAATATAATCCCATCTTAATCGAAAGAAGTAAAAGACTTTCATTCATAAACTCTGTAGAAAACACACTCAATTTCGTCATTTTTAAATTTCTCGATTGAGTTGAAAAATATTACTCTAATTGCAACTATAACATTAAATTGCATTTTGATTTGTCATCTGTAAGCACATATAATGTTCTAGTAATCTTAACTTAATAAACTAAACAGGAAAGTTTAACCTGTTTGTAACTGACACATGTACATTTATGTTAGGGGGAAAAATTTTGTCCTGCATTTTTTTTAGCTGTAATCTCTGTCCTGCCTTTTTATTTTTCACTCTGTTCGTCCTGCCTTTTTTTTTAGTTTATCCTGACTTTTTTTTACCTAAATTGTCGTCCTGACATTTTTTTTGCAAGTGTCTCATCCTGCCTTTTTTTTTTACTCAAAACTCCTGTCCCGCCTATTTTTTTCAAATTTCATCCTAGCCCCCCCCCCCCCCCCCCCCATAAAAATTAAATGGTAGCTCCCTTAACCGTTTTAAATCGTTTTCGACTATTAGTTTGACCATCCGTTTTGTTTATTCGTCCTCTCTTACACATTAGGAACGACATCAAAAAATCAATGAAGGATACAAAAAGTTAATTCAAATAGTTTGAGGGGGGATCAAAATTTCTGCAAGTTTTGTTTAATTATAAATTGACATCGATTTAATATATATCTTAATTGGTCAATCAATTTTTCCCAAATTAAGTTAAACAAGGGGGTAGGGGTCAGTGCAAAAACTACACGAATTAAGTTTGTTATCCTACATTGAACTTTTGATGTCGTCTCTTACCTGTCAGTGGATTTCCTATTGCACACCCAATGTCCTCTACAAGTAAGGCCAAACTCATAGCTCTCTTACACATTACCTGTTAATGGATTTCCTATTGCACACCCAATGCCCTCTACGAGTAATGCCAAACTCATAGCTCTGCCGTAATACTGAGGCTCTAAAAGGTTCTTCAATGAAAGATTCCATCCTACGTTGTTTCCTCCTATAGAATATAATTTTACATCATTTTATATATTTGAAAATGTGAAACTTTGTCAATTTACTGGTTTGCGCATATCCCTCCCTAGTCATGAACATCTAGCTTTTGTCAGTCTTGAGTGTTTGTTTCTTAGTTTAGCATTTCGTGTGTACATTATTTTTATTAGCCACTTGAAACCCGCCTGCAGATGCGGATTTTCTTGCAGCGTTGAAGACGC
Source organism: Mytilus galloprovincialis (assembly GCF_965363235.1). Lineage (NCBI taxonomy): Eukaryota > Metazoa > Mollusca > Bivalvia > Mytilida > Mytilidae > Mytilus > Mytilus galloprovincialis. The sequence goes on along the minus strand of NC_134842.1, from coordinate 45,322,087 downwards.
ATTACTGGCCTCGTGCTGCTCTTTGGCCTGATTATTGTCTCATGACACAGTTCCTGTCATCATTCTTTTTTATTTATTATTTTTGGAACTTTTATTAAAGAACTTACATGCAGGGTAATCCCTCCAGGTTTGTGTAGAGTTGGCTAAGTAATTTCAAAGAAAGGAGTAATGATAGGGGTTCAAGGGTAAATTGCCACGTTCGTCGACCAACAAACATGAAATGAAGTGTTTTTTTAGTTATAAAATATGTCGCTGTGTACATTTGTATACTAATAAGTAGTTTCCAGAAAGAATATAAATCGCCAATTAGTTTTATAGATTTCCTCAAATGGCCATGGTTCTGATCTGTATATATTACTTTTCTATGACTGTATCTCAAGTAATAGACTACTTTCGAGTTCATCCGTCACCGGAAATAAATCGTCAATTATACGCGCCTTTGTGACGTCATTTACCAGATAGAGGGACTCGCCTGTATCCCTGCCCTATAAACGTTCATCAAGCTTCTTAGTGATCGTCATTGTGCAGAATAAACTAGAAAAAATTTAAATAAACTTTGTTCAGTAGGTACTTATTCACAATTCCCTAATGACAGCGGTGCAAATTGTCAATTATGAGAATTTTATTTGCCGAATATAATTCGTGCAATATAGCTTTATAGTTTTTTTTTTTTCAACCACTCGCTCAACATTGAAACGGAAGTCACGACGCACCTAATACGAGTGATGTTCACTAAAACAAGTTTTTGACGGAAATGCATCGAACTCGAAAGTTGTCTATTGTTATAAATGTCGACCTGAAAATAGATGTTAGCCTTTAATATCCGAACTTATATTATTAAATTTACTGTGCAATACATACCGTCAAAGAATCCGTATAAAACTGCAAAAACTAGAAATTGCTCTATTTTTGTCGAATAAGGTACCATTAACAGCATCAATCCCATTCCTGCCAAGAATACAATCCAGAATTTTACCACATGGTTAAAAAAGCAATGAGATATAAAACCAAAGAATAAGCGTCCAAATCCACTTCCGACACCAAGCATCGCCACTACCAATGAGATCTCGTCCATACCGATTCCGATAGAGACCGCCGTTTCCGGTAGCTGAGTAGCAGGTATATATTGTGCAGGAATAAAAAGAAAGTTTGTGATGAGGTAAACAATAAATTTTGGTTCTTTGCAAAACTTCATGTCTACTTTTTTATTAGTTTTACAATTGATGGGAACAATCTCTGAAAATAGAAAATAGGAGATTGGTAGAAATTATATTAGTAACATTTATTTAATGACAATTTCGACGGTTACATGTATAGCACTATCATATTCTATATGTTCCTATCTAGAGTCTTGTAGTTCAGTGGTAGTTGTTTGTTGCTCTGTATCATATTTATATTTTGTTCGTTGATTTTTTATACATAAATCAGGCCAATAGTTTTCTCGTTTACACTGTTTACATTTGTCATATCGGGGCTTTTTATATAGTGATTACGTGGCTAACTATGAGGTATAATATATTGGTCTTGTTCATTGTTGAAAATTTTACAGTTTTCTCATTTTGGCAATTACATGTATACCATAAATATCTTCCTATTCTTGCAATTCACATTCCCTGTATACGAAATGATTGTTAAGGATAGTTTAGTAAAATAGTTTAGTTATGTCCTATATTCGAGCGAATTTATTTAATTTAGTGTCCTTTTCCACAACAAACTCTTCGATTTGTAAAGTTATTGCTCAAATTTGCCGCTTTTCATTCTGGTAGACTCACTTTGAATACATGTAACGTACCTAATGTATGTCTTGTTACATTTATTCTCGTCCTGAATAAGTATAAGAAATTTGCCACTGGGCACTTAGAAATCAATCGAACCGAACAAACAATGATTATCAATTTTATGACTTGCAATAATCTAATAAAGCAGTAGCATTTGGTTTATTTGAAACTTATACAAAAAGTCATGTAATATCCGATAAAAGGCATAACGTCTGACAATCGAAAGTTGCTACGTTAAAACCCTTTGGTGTCCTGGTGCTGCTTTCTGCTCGTATGGTCGGGTTTTTGTCTCTTTCACACATTCCCCATTTCCATTCTAAATTTCAAATATCGGCTGAAACCAGAACTTACCTTCATCAGTTGACGGACAACGTCATTGATTTGACACTAGATCTGTAAAATTTTCGGAATTTTTTAACGAAACAAATATTTTAACAAAATGACAATAAAAGGAAAAAAAAACGGATTTGAAAGTAACATTGATGTCGGAAGAAAGACAGAAAACGCATTGACCAAAAGAATAAAAAGAAAGAGTTAAAACAAGAATGTGTCCCCATCTGTACTATCATTTTCTGTGTTCAGTGGACCGTGAAAATGTGGGAAAATCTGTAGTGTGGCATAAAATTGGAAAGATCATATCATAGGGATCATGTGTACTAAGTTTCAAGTCGATTGGACTTCAACTTCCTTAAAATCTACCTCGACCAAAATCGTTAACCAAAACTTTAACCCGAAGAGGGACAGACGGACGAACGGACGGACCCACCGACCAGAAAAAATATTTATTATGCCCATAACTGGGGCATAAAAATAACCACAAAATGTCACGATTGGTCTATATAAATCCAGGAGTAGCTGTACTTTGGTGCTCTTGAATTAAACAGTAAGCTTACCTGTCGGAAGTGGAAACACAACTGCCCCGCAGACAATCACATTTAGCGATATCCCTGCATGAACCAGTATAGCACCATGAAAACCATATTTTTGTAAAAGAGATTCAACTAAAATAGGCATGATTACCATGCCAAAAGATCCACCTAGTATTGCTAAAGACATTGCGATAAATTTGCGCTCAGTGAAATATTTGTCTACCGCTACTAATAAACTGCAATAAGAAAATGACATTCCAATTCCTGAAATAAAAATAAATGATAAAGTAATTTCTTAGTGTTTATGTGTACACTTTGTTTACAAAAAGAAAGCAAGACATGCAATTGATAAGCCTCTTCTATAGTACACATGTAGGTGGGAGAAAGAAAAAAAAATTAACGTATATTTAAAACTCGTGCGTTTTGCCGAAGTTTGCGATATCTGTCCTTTAAATGACACCGTTATACACTGTATACTGTACATTCAGAAATTATTGCGAAAAATGCGACAGGATTATAATCGCAATATTTGAAACTCGCATTTAAAAGAAAATTATATGAATTTTAAAAAGATTTTTCTCGATATCGCAAAAAAGGATAAAATTGCAATAATAAATGCACACAATAATTTTTGAATTTACAGTTACTAATATATAAAAAAGAAGATGTGGTATGATTGCCAATGAGACAACTCTCCACAAGTATTTAATGCCCATTAGATGTCAAACATAAAAGAGATGATACATGGTTCAGTCTTCTCATCTCAGTGGGTGAATTTAGGGTGGGGCTCATCCTTGCTCTTTGTGGAAAAAAATGATTGGTTTATTAACGAATTCACTTAAGCATGACCCTCTAAGGCAGTCAACCCCCATCCCATAAAAATTGCTAAATCCGCCACAACGTTTTACCTTTATTGACTATTTTAACTATGTATGTGGAAATAGTTCTTGTTAAATGTTTATAGATCATGATTCAAATATATATATCTAGATCTAATTCTGTTCAATGTTAACATATTTTTTTCTATACAATTTTTAAATAGTTTTAAATATTATACAAATACCATTATATGTAAACTTTTACATTAACAAAGCTCTTTATTTAGAAGTCAGTCTTTGTTTAAAAACAAGCCTGTTTGTTAACTTTAATGTTTGACATTGATTTGAAAGTATTGATGCAAAATTATCACATACAAAATTAAACATTCTATTATAAACATGGTTAGGAACAAAAATACATAACTCGATTTGAAACACGTAGGATTACTAACTATCCTTAAAATTTAAAACTACCTGTTCTTTATAGTATTTACTTTTTAAATGATATAAGTACAGTAGTACAGATTAAATTTTGTACCTGGTATAATCGCCATTGTCAAATATAACACAGGAAACGCCGTCACAAAGAATGAGGAGGCGTAGCCGATGAACACTAAAAATCCTCCGGACATTATAACCAATCTTTCTCCAAACTTTTCATTTAAAAGAACTGCAAAGATTGCTGCAATGATAAAAGTGTCGAGTAATTATTAAAAAAAATAATTGATGAATATATGTATGCTGATACAGTTTCTATCCTAAAACGTTTACACTATTCAATATCGAATTATATATAAACTAATAAAGGGATATTTTTTTCTTAAAATGCCTTCCTGACATACACCCTTTTTATACACAGTCGCTTATAATTTCTACCTATTGTAACAAATTGAAAACTTTAAAACCATTTAAACAATAATTGATAGTTAGATTTTAATTAAAAGTTCTCGCCTGTTTTAATTTAAGTTTAGGATTGGTATACACAGCTACGTCAAGGGATTGAATTATAATGATGTTATTTTTTCAGCTTGTTACGTTTATTAAATTTTGTCATACTATACATAACATACATTTTTGCACATAGGTATTTGTATTTTCGATACTAGTACATAGCAATGTATACCCCCAAGGGTGACTGGGGAATAGAAATACGGTCACTTGGTCTTCTCCCGACTGGCAGTAAAACGCTTGCCGAAGTAGGGCGTCCGTTTGGCTGTGCGGGATGTATTAAGTTCGCAGTCACGTCCGGTCAGAATGGGGACGTTAAATTCGATGTCTCGTGTAAAGAGAGTGCCACGCTCTTTGCACGTTAAGAACCCTTGCAACAACTCTTTGAGGGCCCGTGGATGGCCTGTTGCAAGGCAAAATTTCTGTCCCTATCCAATATACCCTCATTTTCCAGTGGCAGTCGAAATTTCCCCGACCATAATCTATGTTGGTCTCTATTATGACAAGACCTACCGATTGTATTTATTGTGAACTTGTTCTCGTCCTGAATATGCATGAAATATTTGCCACTGGACGTTAAGCAACCAACAATCAATCAATCAATCATAGCAATATATGTTTCCTTATATTCAAAAATAAAAGACAATACAACACTGTGATTTTTATATTGAATTTCATAAAAGTAAGAATGAATAGTGTTGATTATTTTATTAATTACCACTTACTAAACCTTGGTTTTAGAAAGAGCCACTATAAATAACTCACCACCCGAAATTGATACTGAAATATACAATGCACCAATTAATGTAACAGCTGTAATGTCTTTGTTAAATTCATCCATAATATAAACATGGTAAATTCCCATTGTATTTATAGATCCAATATATAAAATATGTTCAATAAAACACGCGAGTGTGATAATCCATCCCCAGCCACCCCCGGGTTCCTTCTTCGATGACATCTAGACGATATAAAAAACAAGTGTGAACACTTATTACATGTATTACACATAAAAACTCAAACTTAAATATAACTGTCCGTTTCAATCTACATTTAAATGAAATTGAATGTTAAATATTATTCCATTACGGTTTAATACTAAATACAGGTATATCGTACACAGACAGGAGTTAAAATAACCAGTTCAAAGCCTTTTTGTTTTAAATTTACATGGTATTTTTTGTTTTTTACATTATAAATACCAGTGTCATGCGTACATGTATAGTTTTAAATAAAAGTTTGATTATTTGGCATTGAATATAATGTCTAAAAATGGGTCATACTAGTTCGTTTAGTCAGATGATTTTAAAGTATTAAACCAAGTGTAAGGATACTGATCTGATTATGTAATAGAAGAGTCAGTGTAGTTTTGAACAAGTAAAAAAGAGCGGAACAACTTTGGCTACAATAGGAATTTTAATCCCGATGCATTTATTTTGTAAATGGAAAGCGTATATTAAAGATTAATACCACCACATGTTAAGCATTTAATTGGCGCGTGATAGATTATGTTACATTAGGGACGACATCAAAAAAATCATTGAAAGATAAAAAAACTTAATTCAAATAGTTTGGGGATGGGGTCAAAATTGCTGCAAGTTTTGTTCAATTGACATCGATTTTATATATATCCTTCTTGGTAAATCAATTTTCCCCAAATTAAATTAAGAGGGGTAGGGGGGGTCAGTGAAAAAAACTAAATGAATTAAGTTTTTTTTTATCCTACATTGAATTTTTTATGTCGTCCCTTAGGAGCTGCATGTTTAACTTTAATTCGTAAATCAAAATACCTTTAACACATTCGCTTACTTGTTGCGTAACGTCCATTGGCAAATATTTCATGCATGTTCAGAATTAATTCAAAGTAACAACAAATACAATGTAAGTCCCTAATAGAGGCAGTCTCAGACGAAGAGCGGGAAAGTTTTGATTTCCACTGGAAATTAATGGTATAGTAGATAGGAACATACATTTTGCCTTGCAATAATCCACTTACAGACCCCTCAACGAGATGAGGCAACGATTCTTAACGTCTAAAGAGTAAGGCTCTCTTTTTACACAAGGCTCGAATTTCAATTGACCACTGTACAAACGATTCTGCGAAATTGTACACCCCGGACAGCAATTTTTGGCCAGGGTTCAAATGACGGTCGAAGACTAACGTAAACAATTTTTTTATTCCAAATTACCCTTGACATGATAGCACGATGAACACAATGGCGGTATGTATAAATATACCAAAATTATATTACAATGTTTTTATATAATTTTATATAACAACCGACCGTGATATTTTATCCTGGGGATAATTTGTCCCAGTATTTATTTTCCAGACATGTTATTTCACAGGTCGATTTTTTCCAGAAGAGTGAAAATGTATCTGTGTTATGCGGATAGTATGTACCAGTATATATTATTCGTTGCATATTTCACAGAACCTTGTGAAATAGAGTCCCATTAACTACTATGTAAGATACTCGCAATCAATATATACCTGATTATAATGATAAATGTTTCAAAAAGGTAGAACATTTGCATAATTTTCCAATCAAAGGGAGGTAATTATGAGTAATTTTTATTTTAAAGATATTAATATTATATTCCCGAAACTATTTCATAGTGATACTTTTTCCGGAATCATATTTATTATATTAAGTTATATAAACAGATGACTTAAAACATGATTTAATAAGACAATATTTTGTATTGTACGATTAATTAACCAGTGTTCTTCAAATAGAAAAAAAAAACAGTCTAACCATTCGATTAATTAACAAGTTTTCTTTAAATAGAAAAAAACAGTCTAACTATTGAATTGCAAATCTGTCTCGAAAGGAGTAGGGGCATTCAGGGTCATTTTTGGCCCATTTTAGAATCATGTTGATATTTACATATGTGTATCATGGTAACATGTACTGATGATATATACCGCAGTTTAAAATGTGCTTGCCATGGTAACGGAGTAAAAATCAGTAAAGAAGGTACATTGTATGTATGCTGTGCATTTATTGTAAAATAATATTCCATCTATTAACATGAAACTATTTATTTTGATTTGGTTGCTATGGTAACCGCAAATGTATGTTTTTTTGCAATTTCTTCATACTACCATTTTGACTGAATTGTCATTTTTTGTATAAATATTTGATATTGATGCATAAAATATGTATTCAAATTAAACAGAAATATCATCATGACAACCAAATTCTATTCAAATATTCTTAAAACAAGTTTAATATGTCTTCATCATGTACATTATAGTCATTCATTTTGGCCTAATATTATATCGTTGAGATGTTTTGATAACACAAGGGCTTCATTGATGTGGTCACATTAAAAAGTCATATATGTTTGACTAAAGGAAGATATATAACGGGTAATGCAAGAGTATGACTAAAACAATGCAATGAAATACGATGACCTATAGTTGCATAAAATGTCTTCGTCATTTGTTGAACTCTGGTGGATACCTTTCTCATTGACAACCATACCACATCTCCCTATTCTAAAAAAAAAATCACAAAACTTATCAATCTATTTATTTCAGCCTATAAACATTTATAACAAACTTAGCTTAGATTTAGGCAAATAACTAGACCGATTTTGTACTGTGATTGTACAATCCAAGATGGCGGTATACCATGAACCTACCTTAATACAAGAAAATCGACATGTTGAATAAATGAGAAATAAACACACGATTTATTATTTGTAGAGTGTATTATCAGTTAACATCATGTTACAAAATTAGTGGAATGCAAATTTGATGATTTCAATTGTTATCTTAAACAAAATCACCTATAATTCCATAATTCTGCTATATTTTATAATATCAAAGGGATATTTGTCTAATATCACAGCGATTATTTTTTAATATAAAAAAATAATGAATGCTATATTTTGCTAATATAATTGCAATAGTTTTATCATATAAAATAAATACAACAAGTCACATTGTATGTTAAGAAAACCGGAAACTTAATTCTCAAATGTGGTTCATGACAAGTTTAATAACAAAGCAAAATATTAGTAAAATTTCACACCCGTAACAGAATAAACGCTTTTTACTAATTCTTTCAAAAAGTGTTGTTTTACTCTATCGTCAGTGATAACTGTTAGCAAGCTTTTATTTCGATCATATGGTTATACTGAGTAATTTTATTTTCAGTGCTGATGCTATGGCGGAATTCAAATGTGGCTACTGTGTATATTCTACCGAACTATTTGAATCTATCATAGGTCATGCTGTTAATATCCACAAAGACCAGGAAATATCATATCTTAAAAAAAAAAAAAAAAAAAAACATTCAAAAACACAACTAAATCCGATTGGATTCCCAATAACGCCTGCAAATGAATACTTAAATGAAAAAATAATAATTCCAAACAAAGACAAAAGAGGGACGAAAGATACCAAAGGGACAGTCAAACTCATAAATCTAAAACAAACTGACAACGCCATGGCTAAAAATAAAAAAGACAAACAGAAAAACAATAGTACACATGACACAACATAGAAAACTAAAGAATAAACAACACAAACCCCACCAAAAACTAGGGGTGATCTCAGGTGCTCCGGAAGGGTAAGCAGATCCTGCTCCACATGTGGCACCACAAACGTACATTTTCTATTGTCCTGAACTTAGAAGATATCAACTGTAATCCTAATAAAAAACTTAAAAAAAAGTAATGCAAATAAAATTGAGCAGCCTCAGACCATAGATACAACCAAGTCATATACCACGAATGAAAAATGTTGTCAAACAGAAGATGCATTTACAATAAACACTGAAGAACTTGTAGACATGGAAAAGCATTTTTTTTTTACATCAAAGACTTATTTTCCCGTTGGCATTTCGATATCTATATGAGAATTAGCAGCTTGACGCTTGGACGCTTCTTTTCAGATGCCTTGCCAACAAACGTCTTCCTTTAAACAACATATCATATAACCTATTTCTTGATGTTGTTACCGGGTTCACTACTGAAAATGCATGTGCAATGCGATACAATGAAGTAGTTAGACGGTTTTGGAGGACTTGAAAGCAGTTATTTAAGGAAAATATTTTAAGATTCATGTCACGATTGAAAAGTAAAGGTAAGATTTTATCGAATCAAATTAAACGAGGACACTATGATACATCTTTGGCACAAGTTAATTACATTGTTCCCAGTAAAGAAAGTCTTGATTCTGTCGATTTTAATATAAAAGAGTGTTCTAAACAACCAGGTATTATGTTACCCCTTATACAAACAATAGCCAAGAAACGAAAACACACTAATAATCCAGGTTTAATCCACCATTTTCTACATTTGAAAAAGCCTGTACCAAGTCAGGAATATGACAGTTCTTGTCCATTCGTTTTTTATGCGTTTTGTTATTTGATTTTGCCATGTGATTATGGACTTTCCAAATTGATTTTCCTCTATGTTCAGTATTTTTGTGATCTTACTTTTTGTTTTGGCTTTGAAAACTCGCCATCGTTTTCTGCTCGAAAAGGACGACTTAGTAATGAATTAACTGATTTGACATCTATTCGGACTTTGCTAAAAGACAATGTTTTAAATGACGGTAACCCAAATGTGTTGTTGAAGGCTTGAACAATGTGGTATTTAGCATGAGTCGTAGACAGAAAGACCTACGACAACTCAAAAAGAAACGGCAGTATGCTTTAGAAAAGTTAAAAAATGAGGCTGGTCCAAAATGGAAGGATTCTAAGATGGCGTTTGTACTTAGCAGCGTCCAAACATCACTCTACGAGATAGACACAACTTTCACCCTCATACAAACGTCTACGACACGAATATTACAGATTGGTGCAGTATGTAATGGATTTCAAAAACCTATGTTATCATTAGTTGATCTGTCAGTTCAAGCAAACTACAAATGTCTAGTTGGAATGACCAAAAGCATGAAAGAAACTTTTGTTGTAATGTTATCCGACCTAGAAAGAGTCTACAAACCTGAAGTTCCTCATTCTTGTCCAGATGCATATGGGTTTACCGGATATAGTTTTACTACTCAGCAAGCATCAAATATATTATGGGCAGTTAAAAAGGCATGTCGCCAAATATGGGTTGAATATAGTAGCTCAGTGCTTTGACGGAGCGTTTGCAAAATTGGCAACGAGAGGAGAAAATTGAGAACCATTAACAATGTTACAACTTTCCAAAGACGTATGGTCATCTGCTTGTGCCACAAAGAAACTAAGTATTGTCAAGGAAATTGCTCAGACAGGAATTTTACAGGGTCTTCATACATTTGAAGATGTGATTTCAGCTGTTTATGTTACTTTTTCACTTGAAGGGGGAAATTGTTTTGATGGACCATTGGTTGTTGGAAGACAAAAGGGTGTTCCACGTGTTTTTGAAACGCCCACTCACTGGAGAAAACTTCTTCATCCATCTGAGAACAAAATACGAGAATTGCTTCATAATGATGACTTACCAGACACAGTGATGGCAGCAGTTTTACAAACAGTAGACGCAACCCTAAGAGACATCACTTCAGATAAACAGTGATACTTTTTCGTGTGTGAACATCGAAAATGACCCCGATGAAGACGTTGGTGAAGACGTCGTTAATGACGATCCGATGGAAGCGAAAGCAGGAAAACAAAAGTTGAATTCCTTCACATCTTTAAGCCGTTGAATGAAAAATTTAAAGAGCAAGGAACACGATTCGTATCAAAAATAAAAAAAAAAGCTGAATTGATCAATGCATTTACAATAACCTTTGGTGATGGATCTATTATTACAGAAAAACAAACCATCAAACAGCCAAAGAAACTGAAATACATCGCCAAAGCATATATACTGTCAAAACTACCAAAGCAATTTTTGAATGCATCACTACCATGTTATACATGTAGATTACCAACAGAGCTACATAAATGGAATAATAGTTCTGCGTTTAGTTTAGAATGTAAAGTCGTGGGAAAACAGTGTCCGTCATTCTGGTACGTTTTTAGGAAGTCATCTTATATTCTTGAATTTCTTGATCCGGAGCATTTACTCACAAATATGCGAACTAAGATTTGCTCAAGTGGTATTCCTCAAGCCGGGATAAAAGCTGCTGCTTGGGTCGAAGTAGCCAAAAACGGAAAAGAAAATGGATCAAATTTGAGTCGCGCGTTGGTTCAAGACCTTTTGGATAAGCAAAACGTAGGCTATGCACTTTTAAAACATTTAGTGTTAAAGTAGAAATGGCGATGAAAAATGCAGGATATTTAGTTGAAGCAGATTTCTGTTGGATTTTTAGAAACTGGTACAGAGCACAGGATGAAACAGGCATATCGTGCACTCAGAGACATGAGTTCGAACAGGAATTAAGACATTGGTTGTTGAATGGTGTCCGATTTGATGTTTTTCCACTTGAAGGCAGATATGTAAAAGATATACCAGTTATTTTATTTGAAGGGCTGCTGCTACATATAGATCGTCGTTCTCAGCTATATACGTTAACTGGTGGGTCATACAACACAAGAAACATTGGAACACTTGATGTAGAAAACCTGTTTGGGGCTTTTCAGGACTGGGACTGTAAAATCACAGGCGTATTGAGGGCAGAAGAGGTCCCACAAGCGATGTTTAGTGCATGCGATCTGTATAATACCTATGGCACGCGGGAACCACATAAATGAGATAATCACAATTTATCGGGGATAATGATAGATTATCGGTCGACCATTATAGATGTACAGCGTAAAGTATATATATACTTTACGGTTGTAAATGCATTTACGAAATTATCGTCGACAATCTATCATTATCGATCATAAATGCATTAACAGTCGACAATCTATAATAAAGGAACGCGGGAACCACATTTTTGGATAATAACAGTTTAACGGGCGATTCGTAAATGCATTTACGCCCTGTTTTCAATAGCAATTCATATGTACCCAATCACAATGGGTTATCGACAATGATAAATAATTTCGTCCAATCATATCCATCGATTCAAATGACAACACATTCAACAGTTCAAGTCAAATGGGTCGTCTAGCTAGATCTCACCAACGGTGAACCGTCAATTAACATGATTAATAGTATTTTAAAAGAATTGAATACTGTTTTTCTGTAAAAATTGAGACGAAATTAATTAGATGCAAGTTTAAAGTTATTAATTATTTTTACGTTTGCAACAGAGATCAACAGACACGAATCCTGGGAATATTAATTATTATACTTATAATAATTTTACTAAGTAAATAAGTTATAACTGGCACTAATTTCATATACATGGCAAGTCGTTGTAGAATAATTTACTTTCTATTTATTAATATAAATGCATCATTTATCATTTTTAATATAACAAAATATTTTTTTTTTTTTATATATTAAAATTAATAAATCTAATATTTAATTTTAAAAAATCGTGTCATTTTTTTTATATTAACCATCTGAGACCTATATATACCGTGACATATAATATTGTTTTCCGGATTGAATACTATAGTATTGCCCAGTGCTTCTGTTTAAATAAAGTAATTTGTTTAGTTGTAAAACTATTACCAAGTGATAATCCTTTAAGAACTTCACCTCCAGTTTAATTTCAGGTGATCGTAGGGCAATAAATTGCGCAATCGCACACCTGTAAATCCAGTCACAATTCGGGCTACAGAACTAATTATCGGAAAAATCGGACACATATGATTTCACTGTGTAATTAAGAAGCAAACTTTAGCAAATAAATGCGGTACAGAAACCTTTCTTGCAATATCAATTGATCATTACCACATTTTAATTTTTAAATTAAAAGAAATGCCGAGAAAGTAGCTTTCTATTTTTTTGGTATATAAAATAACCATAAATCTACTTATTCATGGTATGACATCAATATTTCTGACCTGACACCACGTACTTTATATTGCTTAATTCTTTAGAATTTAATATGCAATGTTTCGGGTTCTTTCAGAAATATTCCCAGGTAAACCCTCATCAGAGGCCGACAGGTACTGTCTAGTGAATATTTTATTGTACATAATTAAATAAAGTTTATCAAGAGAAAAAAAAATAAAATCATATAGACGGTGAAACACTTTTAAAGAAAATTTTTAGTCAAGTAAGCCTCAAAGGCAGACAGCTTAAACTCGAAAGAATCAAAATATTTTAATTTGGCAGAACTATAACCAAAGAATATTTGTAGACAGAATATATTAAGAAACAAATTTTGTACATGTTGCTATTGTTTCTAATAATTCTCGTAATTTGTAAAGGAATTAAATTCAAATAGTTGTACATTTTGTTCACCGTCTTCTTTGAATATCTTAAATCCATCATTTATCGTTCTTTTGTGCAATTTGATATTATTTTTGTTATCTATTGCTCTATTTTATTGTTAATTATTATGGTCAAATATAGCAATATCAGATATTTCCAAGGAGGCAACTCCACCCATTAAAACGCCAACGATCTGTTGTATTATAATAGTATTACTTCCATAGGTAGCTCATTGACAATCATATAATTTACAATCCGGTTGCATGGTACCTTCTAAGATTTGACACGATTGGCGAATAATTATATATTGTTAGTTGCTTAAAGTCCAGTGGCAAGTATCTCATGTATGTGTAGGATGATAATATAGTGATGATCTAAGGTTGTTTGCTAGTATTGTAGTATAACTTCCATAGTTCACTGACAATCATATTAGTTTCCATGTTACCTTCAATGGTTTGACAGTGATGAATTATTGATTGTTGGTTACTTAACGTTCAGTGGCACATATTTCATGTATGTTTAGGACGTTGATATAGTGATGACCTAAGGCTATTTGCTAGTATAATAGTATAACATCTATATTTCATCGACAATCATATTAATTTGTATTTATTTTCCATGTTTCCAACTAAGGTTTGACTTGGAATAACGATGAATTACTGATTGTGGATGTTTTTTAAGGCCAGTGACAAATATTTCATGTATGTGTAGGGCGATTATATAGTGGTGACCTAAAGTTGTTTTCTAATATTATAGTATAACTTCCATAGTTCACTGACAATCATAATGATTTATAATTAGTTTCCATGTTCTGTATAAGGTTTGAAACGATATAGCGATGCATTCTTGATTGTCGTTGCTTAACAACTAGTGGCACATAGTTCATGTTTTTTAGGGCTATAATATAGAGATGACACAAGATTGTTTGCTAGTATAATAGTATAAGTTTTATGGTTCATTGACAATCATACTAGTTTGTACTTAGTTTCCATAATTCATAGTCAAAGCAGTAACTTGTTGATTATATATAGTCATAGTAGGTACATGATGAATATCTTATAGTCATTGCAGGTACTTGATGAATATCATATTGTCATAACAGGCACTTGATAAATAACATATTCTTATAGCAGTTACTTGTTAGATATCCTATTGTCATAGCAGTTACTTTAGGAATATTTTATAGTCATAGCAGGTTCTTGTTGAATGACCTATCGTAAAAGCAGTAGCCTATTGAATATCCTAAAATCATAACAGGTACTGGATGAATATCCTATAGTCATATAAACTACTTGTTGAATATCCTACATTCATCGAATTATCGAATTTACGACTCGTGTTTTAATTCGCTTGGTCGAGGTTAACTATCATTGTCGAAACAATTCACCTTGTCGACCGTTAATGCATTATCAAAGAAGTAACTGTCATTGTCTGCGCGCGAGTCACATTAATTAGACCATCTATGATGGTCGACCGTAAAGTATACTTTACGCCGTACATCTATAATGGTCGACCGATAATCTATCATTATCCCCGATAAATTGTGATTATCTATTAATGTGCTTCCCGCGTTCCATAAATACCCGTTTAAACGAATTCAGGCAATTGTGTCTTTTATACAAAATATATGAATAAGGTACTATTAAATACAAAGCAGTTTATAAATCAATACTTTGAATCATCATAAAGTTGTGATGTTAAAAGAGTACAATGATTTCAACTGACCTTTAATGTAGATTTACAAAAAATGGTTATCTATCGACTTACTGTCATATTGAAATTGAAATTATGATGACATAATATGAAATGATGCAAAGTTTCACGAAACTGTACCCTTATTAAAATTTCAGGGGTTTTTACATACACACGTCATCGGCGAGGGTTTATCCAGTTTCTCCAATGCTCCAGTCGAACAATGATGACATCGAAACTTGCAGACTGCAATCAGAAGAGGATATTCGTCGACTTCAAAATATATCTATGAGGTATTCATAAAATTTTTAGCGAATTTTTATGGCTGTTTTCTGCTGTATAAACGTACAGTACGTTGGTCAAAGCATAAACAATTACAATACAACATATGGGAATATTGTTATTCTCTGACAAGAGAGGAACGAAATATACACACACATAAGAACAACCTAAAACACAAGTACTATATAAGACAATATATACGTTCTGTGTATTTCAAACTAATTTATCCAAAAAATGGAAAAAAAGACACCAGCTGCGTTAAAATGTAAAAAAAAAGGCATTTGATTTTGTAGTCATTTTATTTGTTCCATTGTCGTCTATTATTCTTCCAGAGATCATTTATTTGATATGCCTGAAAGGAAAACAACAAATCCAAAAAGAAAACAAGGAACAATCACCAGCTTGAACGAACCTGCCAGAGGAAGTAAAGGCATCCGTGCAGATAGATATAAGGTCGACGAATCGAAAATATAACCTCATGTTCCTGGTATTCTTTTAGACGACAACTTGACTTGATAAAGCAGAAAAAAAATAAAACAACAATAACAAAACAGAATATTTATTCTATTACAGTGATAACAAGTTTTATTTTATTTATGTGTCTTAATATGTCTGTAATAGCTTGCAGCCCAATTGTAAGTCTGCCCACATACTTCACAACGATACAGGTTATCACTGTGCCTCCCAGTATTGTGATTGCGAAGAGCAACTTGACATGAAAACTGCATGTTACACTCAACACATTTTGTTTCATATGTCCTCAGCAAATGTTTGTAGAAGAAAGACATTTGAAAGGTTTGTAATTTTGATGTATGTTAACGTGTGCATTAAAGTGTTGTTTACTAATAAACGTTTTGTCACAGTAAGGACACTTGTGTTCAAAATTACGTAACACTTTTTTCATGTGATATGCCAGACCTGGTCTACTCCGAAACTTCTTTGAACAATGACTACAAATCAAAACATCGCCGTGTTTGAATTTTAAAGGGCATCAATCACATAACAAAAAATCCTTAGTGTGAGATCTATTATGCCTATGCATGCTACTGGGCCATCTTGAGGTAATCGCACACAAATTGCCTTTGTATTCTTTGGTTGGTTTTTTATTTCCGCGTTCGGGTTCATTCTCATCCTCTTCTGTTGTGGAGCCGACAGCACCTTCAACTTCCATTGACTGTAATTAAAATAAAATCATTAAAAGCTTTGCGTATGGAGGAACTATATTGTTTCGATGCTTTTTAAGAAAACATAGTGGAAGTAATATATGTAATCAATAATATTGATAGTTTGCTATTTATTTTATTTAACAAGTTTTCCTAAACGCTTGTTTGATTGATTTGTTTCAAAAACAAATTAAGAAATTACAAAGATGCTACCAAAAACATTTTGACGTTAAGCAGTGATCTGAAAGCTGCTTTTTAACTTACAATTATACTTACAGTGATATAAAAAAATATTGCTATGATATTTTAAAAGTATCGCATTGATATTAGAAAAAATAGCATTTGTTAATTTGTGTATACAAGACAAAAAACGCACCTCAAATTCAACACGGACACAAACGTTTGCTTTGAACCAACTATTAGCTATATATTTAGACTTGATTGTTGTTTATATTTGAACAATATGTTCTAAAGATGGTATTTCAATAACAAAATCTTACCTGGATTCTTGTTGAACTGGTGTACTTGATTATTTCCTATCAAAATGACCTTGAAAAGCAGGTTATTGTCGATTTTACGCTCTAGTGATTTATTGTTGTAGAAAAAAAAAAATTCCATCCAACGCGTTTTATACTCCAAACTTATTGAATTGTTTTTTTTTTAGAAATATAAAATATATCTTTCATTGCCAGAAACAAACTTTTCCATATGCAGCGTCTGCATATTTACAGTTTGATATTAGACAATATCGCTATTTGATATAAGAAAAGATTTTATCGATACGCTTCTTCCATAGACTGACCCTACCTACTTTATCTATTAAATTTTCTCGTCCTAGAAAGAAGTGGTACGAGTGTCAATGAGACAACTCTCCACAAGAGACCAAATGACAAATAAATAAACATTGATAGGTCACCGTACGGCTTTTAACAGTGAGCAATGTCCATACCGCAGTCTGCTATTAAAGGCCCCGAAAAGACAAATATAACACAAGTCAACTAATAACCGTATTTGTTACGTTCAAACAAACAAAAATAACAAATTTAGACAAATACAGAATTTGACGAGGTTAAACATGTTAACTTGCGTCCAACCCTCCCCTTACCTTGGACAGTGATGTAACAGTATAACAAAGAAGCAGACCAAAAAATTATTGTGAAAAGGCTAAACTCATAAATCTAAACAAATAAAAATGAATTTTACACATACACAGTGAACGCGGGAGGGTACTTGTACATCCCAAAAATAATCTGACACTAAATACAGATCCGAGAGTAATCGCAAGTACTGGAAGCTAATTCAAAGAAAAAAAAACCCTAGTAAATGTATCATGTATCTAAGACTAAGTTATCAGTTATTACACATCCATCATCCAAAGGAAGACGTAATGAATAGTGGTATTTTTGTAATGTCGTAATACTACTGTCGGCATACTTTTCATCCCTATGAATTCTAAAAGCGTCCGCGCGAAGACCGTGTATATTTCATATTAGGTTAGTCGGGAGGCGGGTATTATTTCATACACGGTTAGTAGTGGTGGTACGCCCCTCTATATTCCATATTAGGTAAGAAGGGAGTCGGGGCTTGTTTCTTACACGTTTAGTAGAGGTATTATGTCCCTTTATTGAAACAAAACGTTACTGGTAACAAGAACTATCTTTATAAAAGATATCCGACGTATTTAAATTTGAGTATATGTTTAAAACTATCATTTCGATAACCTTCAGAAGCACAAAGATATCATTTAAATAACGTTTTCTCTGTTTGTGTTCAGTATTCTCGGTCCTCGTATCTTTCTGTTTAGGTAGCAATAAACAGTTAGGAAAAAATACTAAAATTTGCCCTTATGAATTTTACCATCCCCCTTTCATTGCTTTCTTGCAATATCAAGCTTACTGTTTGTGTCATATATGGGCATATGTATGTAATCAGAATCTTCCATAGATTTTATATCCAGTATATAAAATGGTAAAATATCATTTCTTTTTGGTGTATCCATGGCAACAATCTGCATTTATTTGTTATAAAATATTGCAAAAAGGGGGGGAAAGATGTCACATATTTCCCCAATATTTGGCTAAAAGTAAAATTTCAATCATTTGAAGTAATACCTTTTCTGAAACTGTGTACATATATCATTCAGCAAATCCAATGAAAATCATATGTCTTTCATCTCATTTTTTTGTAAAATTGCGTCAAAAACTTCGCGTAGAAAAAGAGTGTTTGTAAACAGTACATTAATTTCTGGACCGATGGCCGGTCTAGCTATGAAAATACGGATGGTCAAACAGAAAACAGCCCATAAAACATGTAAAAAATAATCTTGATGAACTTATAAACCATCTTTGAAGACTAAATTAGCACTCATCTGTCTAAAAATGATTTTTATTACACAATAACTTTCCTATTTTAAAAATCCACAGGGGCCAAAATGCGAAACTAAACTCCTAACTGTGTATTGCTACCTTACATTCACCAAAACCCCGCGGAAATCTCACATGCGTAGGTGCGTTCTAAAAGTCATGTACGTTCGTACAACAAAGTTTACATTAAAAATTCTATAAATTGTCCCGAATAAACAGCTGTCACGGATGCAAAGAGCTGTTGAAGAAACAATTATTTTAATAAAAATATAAATCTTTGTAAGATCTAGTTCAAATATTTATAGTTTTTCGCTTGCTTTCCATTACGATATAATTGACGAGACGCGCGCGTTTTTTCAAACACAACCAAATCACCCACCATGACAGCATTTTGTCCAATCACAGAAAGGATTTTCGAGCATGCGTATTCTGTTGCCATAATTAAGCGTCCTTAAGTTCAAAGGGCACAAACCGAAACTATACCGACTATGTCGGAAAAATTACAAATGTTTCAAAAGACGACAAAATTGATGATTATGATATTAATAAATTCATAAAACACATTTAAATCTACCAAGTTGTTATTGTTGGCATCTGTTTTTGTAGGATCAATGGAGGGTCAATAGAAGTAGTTTTTTTTAATACTAACAGTATTGAAGACTTGCTCATTTTGATAGGTCAAGTGCTAGTATAAATTTCACACGTTAAGATAGTCGGTAAGAAACATTCGTTACATATAGTGTGCTAGTGACGAAATACGGTACATATGGGGTCAGTAAATTCAATATTCATATGGAATTTACTGACACAATATATACTGTTGTGTAATTGCCCAGTAGTTCTAGGGGGTTTCCTCTGTCTGGTGTGATCTACTGGTAAAGAGCAGAGAGACCCGAATGGAGACATGACACAAGAGTCACGCTTGACCGGATACAGCCTCTTCTTGACCTGGATGATCACGATACAAAACCTATCGACAACTAGACAAGATAAATCCCTGTAGGATACTAAACCATAAGGTAAATATCTACACATATTTACACCTGTTACATACAAAACCCTAGGGGTATACGTAGAGTACAGCTAGACAGGCCAAGTAACACTTTACTGGTAGTTGCGGGTGGTTTAAATTTTGGTCCTGCAGAGGGTTTGGACGCCATCTTGGCATCTCCAAAATTTGGAGTGCCGACAGTCAACCCTGAGAATTGTAGTTTTATCTTGGGGGGTATCGTCAGGTCCTATGTTTAACTTTTTGGGTTAAAAGCTAGATGGATACATCGTTTTAAAGTACTTTTTGGGCCGGGAAAAACTTTTTGAAAAGTTTCTAAGTTTATAGCGAGGTCACGCGAGGTGTTTTGCCGCGAGATTTGGACACCATCTTGTACTAAACGGATGTAAACAAACAGAAGAGCGAGTGTTTTTACATTGTTCCGTTGTGTATTTTAATACTGACTTGACTTTTTATTGAATAAAAACTATTATTGTTTTGTATATATATACTTGTTTCTGATTTATATTGAAATAAAATCAAATAAATTTATTAAACTGAGTATATAACCATAAGTCATTATGCAGAGTCGTAAGGGGTATATGATCAATATTAACACCTGTCCTAGAGTTATCCTTACCTGCATACCTGGCATAGGGGAGGCTATAGCAACAAGAATCATGGCCATCAGGGAAAAAGGGACACATATTGACCAAGATGTTTTGTCCCAAATTTCGTACATGAAGGTAACAGAAGGTACCCTAGGCCTTATAGATTTCTCACCGCGACCTCAGGCAGAAGTTAGTGAGTTGAATGGTGGTAGACCAGGATCTATGAGTATGTCCACTCAAAAGTCTGACCATGTAATTATTGATATAGTCCCAGAGGAGTGTCACGGTACAGATCTAATGGGCACAAATATTTCATGCATCCTACAGGATGAGGCACCACCTTATTGCCCTGCCCCTAGAGATACACGGACAGAAGACCAGAAACAGATAGCACATCTGCAAGATTTCAACGCAAACATTCGACAATGGTTGGAAGAATGCGATACACAAGATGATGAAACATCACATTGCTCAGAGGAAGTAACTTGCCTTAGCATTGATCAATGTCCTTTACAACGACAATTACACCTTTCGACATATTCAACCTTGTCCGAGCAGTCGCTTTGTGAACCACCACAAGAAAGCTTAAACTCAGATAGAAATACTTGTCGAAGCGAGTATCGTACTCCATCACCTAGAACCAACACGGTTGTTCGCCCTCAACCAGACAGTCAACATGACCGTGATGTTCAAAAACAACCAGATGACAGAGTGTTCTCACCGCTTACCCTTGACTGGAATATTCCACACCCTGTTGTCGAGGATTGCCACCGTCAACAAGAGGTGCATCAGACGCCACCGAGATATAGTCCTGAACCACTTATTAATTGCCACCAACAACCAAGGTTTTTACATACGCCTACACCTGAACAGGTTCACTTTTCATCAAGTGTTCAACAGGAACGCCACCTTCAACAAGATCAACGGGTAGCCAGCCAGCTTCAACAGGCTTCACCAGAATATCATAGGTCGTCAACTGGTGAGAATATGATACAATATAGAAATATATACAGACCTGACACACCAACAGTTGAACGTGTCCAACCGTTTCAACCACCGGTTCAACATGATAACATTAACCGTCAACAAGATTTCAACAGTCCTCTTGACCAATCATTCCCTGTTGGACCGTCAACCAACAACATCACCACAAATTGCACAACTTCATCAACCAATATTTGACCACAGTCAACAAGACGTCAACCAATATCATGGCTACAACAGTCCACACCGACTAGAAGCCAACCAAAGTCAACTACCAAGCATGAAAAATCCTGATGATGTCTACAATCATCATACATAACCATTTTTTCAACAGCACGGGAGTTATCCTATCAACCAACAACAAGGTGTCAACAGAGTACAACAACCTTTGTCGCATATTCAACGAAATGTGCAAATTCAACATCAAGTGCAAGGCCTACAACAAAGGCTAGATCAGCTTCAACTAGGGGTAAATAATTCGGTCCAACCTGAAAAACAACAACATCGAGCTGCACCGCCAGTTTCTTTGCCTCAACAGCAGTCTCAACAACATCAGGTTAGTGCAATTGTCCACCAACAACAAAATTATCCAGAACCAAGGTTTCAACCACCAAGTTCTGTAACAAGAATTCAACAACATAAGATGATTGGTCACCCAACTTCTATGTTTCAACCTCCTAGAGGTGGACCACCGCCACAAGCACCATCAAATTTTACGCCTTACAACCAACAATACATACCTGGTGTTACCTATTCTGGTTTAGGTCAGTCTAACCCTACAGGCTTTCAGCGACAACCATTACAAGCACCTTACCAACAATTACCTATTCCTGGCGTTCAACAACAACCTCTACGATCAGGAGAGTCTCAACCATATTACAACCAACCTTCGGCGAGACCTAAGGAGTATAACAGCGATTACTATGGGAGACCACGAAGAAGTGATCCTGGATATAAGTATACAGGTGATTCTGACACGTCAGATGTGTCCGCCTTTCGCCATACAAGAAATAAGCGGAGGTCAGAGCCTGAGTACAACAGAGAAGATTTTTCACCAATTAGGAGTATAAGAAGTTCTCCTTTACACCGTACTGGTACTAGTCCTAGACGGTTCACTGAGTCACCATCAGAATCAGACACAGATGGCCGACGTCCTAGACACAGTCGGGGAAGTAGGAAGAAGAAAGATAAAATAGAGAAAAGACAGTTTTTGTCTTCCATCCCTAAAACATTACGGTACAACGGGAAAGGTAACTGGAAAGCCTTTTATACAAAGTTTGCTGGCTATGCTAAAATTGCCGAGTGGACAGATGATCAAAAACGTGAACAGCTCTGCTGGTGTTTAGAGGATGCTGCTAGTGAGTACTACACCTTACTTCTAGAAAATAACAAAACAGCCAGTTTTTCCGACATCATTTCAAACATGAACAAAAGATTTGGTCATCAAGAACTGCCAGAAACCTCACAAGTTCAATTTCAGACCAGTGCTCAAGGTGAAAAGGAGACCTTGGAGGAGTGGGCAGAAAGAGTCCTGTCTCTCGCCACAAGAGCCTATAGCAGGTATAGCGAACAATTAATGACGGAACAAGCAATCATGAGATTCTGCCAGGGGTGTAATGATACTGTTGCAGGAACAGAAGCCTGCATTTCCAAACCCAAATCTATGGATGCAGCCTTGGACATGATACGATGGTGTCAGCATACCAGAAAGGCAGTCAGCGCAATTCAGAAGCCTGGTAAGCCTGAGTTAACTTCAGAAAAATCAAGTAACTCACCAGTAGTCCTTGGTGTAGGAAGCACTAAGTCCAGTATGGATAATCGTCTATCTCGTATGGAAGAATATATGGAGAAAATGATGTCGACAGTAACCAGCTTGGTACAGGAAAAATCTGCCAGGCAAGAACTTAGTCCAACTTCTAGGTCACCAAACCAAGACAACAGATCTCCCAATTATTCACCTAGACGTAATTATGGCCGAGGACGTGGGCGTAGAAATAACTCCACGGACAGACGACAAAATAAAAGGGGCTATGATACAGGTGAATGCTTTTACTGCCATAAGCAAGGCCATTACAAAAGGAATTGTCCAGATCTATGGCGGAATAACAATCGTCAACAAACAAAACAATTGACACCTAAAAAGAATACTCAAGATGAAAGGAGAGTCGAGTTTGATGACGACAACCTAGTGCACGATGAGCAAGAAAAGACTTCAACTGGAGGTACATCTGTCGGTACTTTAGGTTCCGCACACTTGTTTAGATGTGTAGTTAGAATTCAAAACAAGGAAATTAATGCCTTGATTGATACTGGATCAGAAGTAACCATCTTAAAGGACAGTGTTTTTGACGCCTTGACTCAGAAACCTTATATTATAAGAGAAACAACCATGCATGGTGCAGGAAGAGACATGCGGATGACATGTAGGATAACTAACCCTACTGAATTTTCAATTGAACTATCATTCAAAGAAACATTACACGTAGCACCGATAGATTGTGATATGCTGATAGGAGCAGATTTCTTAATCAAACATGGAGCTATTCTGGATGTACCTGCTAAAAAGATGAATTTAAGAAATACACAAGTTAATTTGAAATTAGGAGGAGAAACTACTACAACTAATTCTCCAATAGTAAACAGAGTTACAGTTCAACACACTGTGATAGTACCACCAAATTCAGCTCTTCGCATTGACCTAGAGTCAGCCGACATGTCCACAGATTACCTTATTGAACCTAAAGGCAATACAACTCTACTGGTCCCTAGAACAGTATGTGCAAAAGGTCAAAAACCAAGTTTATGTTTTCTAAACATAACAGATAATCCTGTTAAAATTCCAAAGGGTGATGAGGTAG
The DNA here is from genome assembly GCF_965363235.1 of Mytilus galloprovincialis. Lineage (NCBI taxonomy): Eukaryota > Metazoa > Mollusca > Bivalvia > Mytilida > Mytilidae > Mytilus > Mytilus galloprovincialis. The sequence goes on along the minus strand of NC_134842.1, from coordinate 45,297,508 downwards.
GATATACACAAGAGGTCAGGGTCATACAATCAATGGACGAAGAACCTGTGCCAAGTGTTGGTACTTGCACTACCCCTAGTACCTTGGAAAAAGGCAGTCCCAAGTCAGGAATACCAAGTCATTTAACAGATTTGTACGAAGACTCCTGTTCTGTATTGTCAACTTCACAAAAATCACAACTTAGACAATTGCTTATAAAGTATAAAGATGTTTTCGCCAAAGAAGATTTTGATCTTGGAAGCTTCAGCGCCATTGAACATACCATTGATACAGGGGAGGCTAAGCCTATTCAACACCGAATGAGGAGAACCCCTGCTTGTTTCGTGGATGAGGAAGAAGCTCATTTACAAAAAATGTTAGACGCTGGAGTCATACAACCTTCCATGTCAGAATGGGCCTCAGCTCCAGTGTTAATAAGGAAGAAGGACGGGGGAGTACGCTGGTGCATAGACTGTAGGAAATTGAACTCAGTTACGTCTCGTGATTTATTTCCTTTGCCTCTCATTGACGAGTGCCTGGACACCTTGTCTGGAAACATATGGTACTCTAAACTGGACGCTAATAGTGCATATTGGCAAATCAACATCAAGCCGGAAGACAGGAAGAAAACAGCCTTTGTTACTAAGTATGGCTTGTTTGAATGTGTTAAAATGGCGTTTGGCTTATGTAATGCACCAGGGACCTATGCCCGAGTAATGAACCTAGTCCTTAGGGGACTAAAATGGAAAACAGTCCTTGCCTTTTTGGATGACATCTTAGTCTTAGTAGCTTCCTTTGAGGAATATCTTCACAATCTAGAAGACGTATTTAAAAGGTTCAAGGACTATGGCCTGAAACTTAAACCAAAGAAATGTGCCTTGTTTAAAACATCCGTTGAATTTTTGGGACGGAGTGTCAACACCGAAAGACTTAAAATAGGACAGCAACATTTACAACCAGTTAGCAGCTGGGCTGTGCCTACCTGTACTAAAGATGTTGAACGGTTCCTTGGATTTGTGAATTATCACCGTTCGTTTATCAAGGATTATGCAAAGATTTCAGCACCCTTGTATGAAGTTACAGGTAAAAAACCATTTTTTTGGACTCATCAGAGACAATTAGCTTTTGACACCTTAAAGCATAAATTAACAGTAGCTCCAGTGTTGGCTTTACCCAATAACACAGATAGATTCATTTTGGATACAGATGCCTCCCAGAATGCTATAGGAGCTGAGGAAGGGAGAGAACCATAGCCTATGGTAGTTTTATTATGACACCTGAGCAGAAAAAAAAATTATTGCACTACACGAAAGGAATTACTAGCTGTAATAAGATTCACCCGTCAGTTTCGACACTATGTGTTAGGCAAAGAATTTACCGTGAGAACTGACCACAGCAGTCTCACATGGCTTATAAATTTCAAAGAGCCACAAGGACAACTAGCAAGATGGCTAGAAGAACTAAGTCAATATGATATGATTATAAAACATCGACCAGGGCGTTTCCATGCAAACGCCGATGCTCTGTCTCGCCCATCAGACACATTAAAGGAGTGTTTACACTACAAACCAAATGTCAGCCTTAAGCAGTTACCTTGTGGAGGGTGTGAGTATTGTCAACGTGCTCATAGGAACTGGGCCAGATTCTTGACAGATATAGACGAAGTAATACCATTGGTAAAACCCAGAAAAAGACAGAAACAGTTCAAAAATGTGTCTAGTGCTATGTTACAATTGTTTGGAACAACATGTGAGACCTTGGCTACACCACAAGCTATTGAAACAACTGAATCTCAGACAGTCCCTGATTCTCCTAATGTGGACTGCAACCTCGACCTTACGGCCTCGGCACCTATTCTTGATCAACTGAAGGAAGACGATACATGGTTCTCGACTCATATCGATTTGATATGTCTACCAACAACTGCACATATCGTTATCCATGATGATACAGCTTGCCATGTGGCATCCATATCACAATCTGAGGGGATAAGTTTTAAAGGTTTCACAAATGAAGAAATTAAGACAAAACAATCAGAAGATCCTGACCTGATATTGTTACTAAACTGGTGAAAAGATCAAGTAGAGCCAAGTCAGAACACCTTGTTTTCAGTCTCGCCAGCAGTCAAGAGCTATTGGATAAACAAAGAGAAATTCTTTTTGGACGATAATGGCATCCTAAAAAGTTATCCAAAAGATGAAGGAGCAAGTGTTCGGTTAGTAATTCCGTCCAGCCTAAAGGACACCGTGATGGAGCTCTGTCATGAGCTACCTAGCGCAGGGCATCAGGGTATGGTTAGAACAATGGCTAAGGTTAAAACAAGATACCAATGGTATAGAATGACATCTGATATTAAAGCCTTTGTTGCAACATGTTCAGTTTGTAACAAGAACAAGAAACCTAACAGGTATGGCAGATGTCCTATGATCAATTATCATGCTGGTTCACCTATGGAGAGAGTACATTTAGATTTTATGGGACCACTACCTAAGACCAAAAATGGACATGAGAATATACTAATGTTAGTTGACCAATTTACGAAATGGACCGAGTGCATTCCTTTGCCTTCGCAAACAGCTGAAGTTACAGCACAGGCGGCTATCAATGAGTTTTTCTCGAGATTTGGATATCCGTTCGAAATTTTTTCAGATCAAGGTCGAAATTTTGAGAGTTCCCTGTTTAAGGCAGTCTGTGATCTCCTACAGATACATAAAGCCAGGACTACACCATACAGACCCTCAGCTAATGGCCAGGTAGAACGCCAGAACAGAAGTTTAATGGATGCTGTAAGATGCTTTGTGGACCAACAGCAAGATAGCTGGGATGAACACTTAGCTCAGTTAGCAGGGGCTTTAAGGGCTAGTGTAAACAGGAGTACTGGATACACTCCTAACAAGTTAATGCTAGGAAGGGAGACCAATCAGCCTGCTGAATTAATGTTTGGTACTACTGAAGATCACAAGTACACTGGGACTGAAGAGTATATAATAGGCCTTGAAAAGGCTATGAAGACATCACATGAAATAGCTAGGAAAACATTAAAGACTACTCAGGCTAGGATGAATAAAGATTATAATCTTTGCGTGTTAGAACGGCAATACGCGCCCGGTGACCTCGTGTATGTTTTAGATACTGCCCAAATTAAGGGGAAAAGTAAAAAATTAAGCTCACCTTGGAAGGGGCCCGGTATAATTATTGGTAAAATTACTCCCTTTGTATACAAGGTAAAACTACAGAGGGTGGTCTTTAACACAAATCATGACCGGTTAAAGCTCTGCAAAGACAGAAATATTCCTGCATGGCTAAAAACCTGTCATGAACAGTTTAATCTAGGCATAGATGTTCTTGCCCCAAAAACAAAGACAAACATTAAGCAGTATTGTATATGTAGGGGCCCTGACACGGGTGAAACCATGATCCAATGTGACCACTGTAAGGAATGGTTCCATCTTACATGCGTAGGCATATCTGTCAGTGAAGTGGATGAGATAAACATCTACACTTGCCCAAACTGTTCTTTAATTGATAGACAGTTACCTCCTGTAACAATGGGGACGTAACTTATTATATGTGAATGTTAATGTTTTTTATCTTTGTCTTTCCAGAATGTCGCACAAGGGAAGCAAAGTAGAGGAAGATCCCAAGTTGGGAGGTATGTCGGATCTAAATAATAATTTGGAAAACTTATCCATAACCCCTAAACCAAAGAAAGGCAGAGGTACCACCATAGAGGGTATTGGTGGTACCTATGAACTAGTTTCTGGTGTTGGCTTCGTGCTAGTGGAGGAGGCCTCCTCTACTAGCAATTTAAAAGTTCAAGTAGAACAGGCACCCTTGCCTACAGCCCAAGAGACAGCCTTGTCTATGTCAAAAGAGGACCAGCAGGCAGATGAGTTCTATGACTACAAGTGCCCTAGAAGCGGCAGGATGGAGAGATCCTACCTGATTAGTCAACGGGACCAGAGATGCCCGGTGCGTGGGTGTCCAGTGATGACCAGGAGCGTCAAGAGTCATGTCTTGGGGGAACACCTATCATTTATGTTTGCCCCCACTCAGGAGCTTCACCATATGAGGGACCCTTCCTTTCATAGATACAGGGGTCATATGGTCATGGTTTTGGCCCACCGGTTAACCGGTATTACCCCTGCCACTTATGATGACATGGTGCAGTTCCTTAGAAGAAATGCTAGAGTTCCAATTGGATATCCCCAGGCGGGAGAGGATATGCCTGTGTTCCGCACAGTTTGCAGGGAGATGGGGTGGCCTACCCAGGCATGGTTTAAAATAGCGCCTGTGTCCAAGATTAGCAGCCCTGTGTGCATCCTACACTGGAGGGTGATGGCCAGTGTATTGCATTTCTTAACTCCAACACATCAAGACATGATGTTCACGGAGAGATATAACCAGAGGGAGGACAACCTCAGCCTTGAGGTATTGCAGCACATGAACAAGCTGTTCATGGCCTCACCTGTAGTGAGCAATTTGGTACCTGCAGGAGCTGAGTCAAATAGTTCTGCATCTGTGCACAAGGGAAGCAACATCCCAGATGCCCCTGTGGTTGAACAGCTATGTGCCGCCGTGGCAGTGGCCACTAATCAAGAAGAAGCCCAGGAGGCAGAGAAAATACCTCAGGAGGAAGCCCTAGAGGTAGTTGCATCCTCTAAGGCAGAGATGTTAGAGGGAAATGTATCATCTAAGGAACAGTATCTTCAGGAGAAGGAAGTCAGATATAATCCTGGGGATAGGTGTATCATGTTTCTAGTCTGTGGAAGCATCAGGAGAATACTGCCGGTTCATTCTTTGGACGATTTGAGGACTCTGGCAGAGGAGCAGTTCCCGGGCAATGGGGCTGCAACCCTTTTCTTCCAGGACATTATGATTGATCCTTTGATAATGTTACAGGACATAATGGAAATGGAGTCGCCTAGACCAACCATAGAGGTTCGCTTCCTAGATTCCACAAAGTTGTAGAGATAAATCTAGGACAGCTCTACAGCTCAACAGCTGGCCCTTGATGGGCGTTACTATGTGTAACAGCTACGGGATGTGAGGTCGGATAAACCTAATGAATTATATCATCATAACAAAAATGAGGAACATTTCTGTGTTAGTATTGAACATTTATTTTATATGTGACATTATTTTTATATATCTTCATGTGAAGGAACAGTTAATTATGTATATGGAATTATGGATTAATAGAAAATGTGTGGATTTATAAATATACAGATAACACCTTGATTGGACAGTGTGGAATATGGACAATTATATTCAGTGAAATAACTGTTGGAAGTATATAGTAATAACAATTAGAAATTTTAAATGTTCGCCTCACATCCCATGTACAGTGTAAAATTCGTTGGAAGTAGATCAACCGACAGGACTTGGTATTACCAGCATGATCAATGTAAATATTAGTTTAAGTAGTGTAGGAGTTAATTTGTTGATGGTGGGATTTGGACCATAGGTCAACTTTTAATGGTCATGTGTTGTTATCCCAATTTGGTAGTATTGCCTTCTTTGTATATTTTGTCCTTCCTTGTCGGGTTGATGTCTTTAAAGGGGAAATAATCTGTGTAGCAGTAGTTAATTGGAAATTTAGGGCGGTATTAATGAATTTGTCTTGAGGACAGTAGTTGATTGAAAATTTTGTGTTTTTTAACTGGTAGTATTTAGTATTTCTTTTGGCTAAGAAAGTCAGAGTAGGATAATTTTTTATTTTTTTTTTAAGCTGTTAAGCTGTAGGTTTACCCATTGTTCCCATATTGTGGAAAGGTTACGAATCTATTAAGTTCTGCTGTTTAGTTCCTTCATTTTTTAGGGAAGTTAAATGAATTTTGAATCCATATCCTAGATTCAGGGGGGTGGTTATTTTTTAAAGATACCTTGTGTCATGCTTGAGTTAGTAAAAGACGTTGCCAGTCTTATCCAGGGGAGTTATAAGTTCTCTAGTGTCCCTTGTCGGAACTAAAGTTCCTCCTTTTTAAGATGGAGGGGGGTGTTGTGTAATTGCCCAGTAGTTCTAGGGGGTTTCCTCTGTTTGGTGTGATCTACTGGTAAAGAGCAGAGAGACCCGAATGGAGACATGACACAAGAGTCACGCTTGACCGGATACAGCCTCTTCTTGACCTGGATGATCACGATACAAAACCTATCGACAACTAGACAAGATAAATCCCTGTAGGATACTAAACCATAAGGTAAATATCTACACATATTTACACCTGTTACATACATAACCGTAGGGGTATACGTAGAGCCCAGCTAGACAGGCCAAGTAACACTTTAATAAAATTGAGAATGGAAATGGGGAATGTGTCAAAGAGACAACAACCCGCCCAAAATAAAAAAACAACAGCAGAGGGTCACCAACAGGTCTTCAATGTAGCGAGAAATTCCCGCACCCGGAGGCGTCCTTCAGCTGGCCCCTAAACACATATATACTAGTCCAGTGATAATGAACGCCATACTAATTTCCAAATTGTACACAAGAAACTAAAATTAAAATAATACAAGACTAACAAAGGCCAGAGGCTCCTGACTTGGGACAGGCGCAAAAATGCGGCGGGGTTAAACATGTTTGTGAGATCTCAACCCTCCCCTATACCTCTAACCAATGTAGTAAAGTAAACGCATAACAATACGCACATTAAAATTCAGTTCAAGAGAAATCCGAGTCTGATGTCAGAAGATGTAGCCAAAGAAAATAAACAAAATGACAATAATACATAAATAACAACAGACTACTAGCAGTTAACTGACATGCCAGCTCCAGACTTCAACTAAACTGACTGAAAGATTATGATTTCATCATATGAACATCAGGCACAATCCTTCCCGTTAGGGGTTTAGTATCATACCATCATAACATATATGAGAAGAACATAACCCGTGTCATGCCAACAACTGTTTTTAGAATAAATGTGTTTAGTTCCGATGCAAAGAACTTATCAGTGACTCAATATTAACGCCAAAATATGCAATCTTTAATGACTTGACAACAGTATCGTAATTATATCCCTTCTTAATAAGTCTATTCAAAGGTTTTGTAAGTTTCTGAGGTGAATACTGACACCTTTGTGCTTTATAAAGAATATTACCATAAAAAATTGGATGTGAAATACCTGAACGTATTAAAAGTCTGCATGTTGAGCTATATTTACGAATAATGTCTTTATACCGATGATAAAATTTAGTAAATGTTTTGACTAGTTTGTGATATCGAAAACCCTGGTGTAATAATTTTTCAGTAATACATAAATTTCTCTCGTTAAAATCTAAAACATTGTTACATACACGAGCGAATCGTACAAGTTGAGATATATACATACACGAGCGAATCGTACAAGTTGAGATATATAAACACCGTAAGATGGTGACAAGGGAACGTCACCATCTAAAAACGGATAATTAACGATAGGAAATGAAAAATCATCCCTTTTATCATAAATTTTAGTATTCAGCTTTCCATTAGTGATATAGATATCAAGATCGAGAAAAGGGCAGTGGTCATTGTTAGTATTAGCTTTATTTAAAGTAAGTTCAACAGGATACTACCGTAATAGGTCACTAGAACACTATTTAACTAATAATGCAGTTACCCACATGCTCGCGATTTTTTTTAAATGAAGATTTACCGGATAAACTATGAAAAGAGGATTTGTACTTTAGTGTCAAGACAATAACAATCAAAACCAAGGAGTAAACAAAGACTCAAAAAACCAAAGGACAAACTTAGTAATACTTTAAATAATTCACGAAATACCGAAGAATAAAACATAATTATCACAGAATAAAATCAATTGACCAGAAACATCTGTCATCTTTGGAACTGCAGTTAAGGACATCACATTAACCCCAGTGATATAGTATACGAGATGTATCCTGAACGACAAAATTATTTTGTACGTCAATTATCCTATCCGGTTTGGAATAATATGTAGACGAAACGCATGATCCGGCTTCCTTGATGAGTAATTATTAATAGTGTTTAAAAGACTGTGATGAATGTTTACACAGTTTTGGCTGCTGTATCTCCGTCATTGTCACATACGATGCCTGTAAATCTGCCCACCTAAGGTTTTGATTTACAGTTTTGCCAATGAAATGGCAAATGAAAGTTCATCAAAGAAAGCTGGTAGTCGCTTTGCAGAATAGTCAAAGGCAAACCCGATTTCTTGGACGACTGTCATGACGTTACGAACCGAATTGTCTTAACAACTGTGTACTACCGCTAAGTTCAGACAATGAGATATACAATGTACATAGGGTGCCTATGGTATAATGTTTGATATTCTTGCCTGCACACCGGTGTATTTTATAATGAGCCCTCATTTTCGCAATGTTGACACCCGCACCCTGTAAAGTTTCGATGAGTAACTCCGCTCAATGCTCAACCTTAGAACTTGTCGTCGTGATAAAATCTAGAAAGTCTTCTTTTATCGAAACATCACCACTGAAATTTAGAAATGAAGCTTGTAAAATTATCTGTCCTTTGAATAAACTTATTCTTTAAGGTTACCAATTTAACACTGTAATAAGATCATTGAATATTGTTTTTATTGGTATAAGTATTGATTTTGTTAAAAGCAAACTAAATATTACTTGTATGTTATATACATATATAAACATTCATGGATCTACAATATGCACGTCGATACCTGTATCTTGGCATTGCACAAGGCCATATTTTTCTCTGACTGTATATGACGTCTATACACTAAATCCTTTAGATAGTGGGTGTGAACGTATTGATAATGTATTCTTAGATGCATGAATTTTGTTTTAGTTGTTAGTGGCTTTGAACTAGATGTCTGTTAACTACGAGTACTCTCAGATCTGTTCCTAGTATCTTTTAGTTGTTGGGATGTACAAGTACCCGGCCCCGTCCACTTGTTGTAATTATTGTTTAGACAGGTTCAATCAACCACTTTCTTCGTAAAATGCCTGCACCAAGTCGGGGATATGGTAGTTTTTGTTAAATTGTTTTTATGATAGATATCATAGAACTGTTTCAATTTTTATTTTCAATATTTGTGTTTTGACTAATTGACAAAAGTCCAGTGGCATCTGTTTCATACATTTTAGACGAGATCTAACTAACAGTAATGCTAAAAGAAGGTCATGTAACAGATATTATCTGTGAAGGTCGTGAAATTTGCTACTTGAAAATGAAGATGTATTCGATAGATACACGTCAGCTACTAATTCTCCCAAAAAAGTTGCTACAAGGGTTCTGAATGCAATAAGGGAGTAATACTTTATTTTCATAAGATTCCAATTCAGTCCAGACGTGTCTGTTTTTATACATCCAACCCAACCAATCAAACTTTCTATTTTTGCTAGGATTTTATAATTTTGTATTTAAGTTGTGATTTTAACATGTTGGAACTAGTAGTCGTGTATATCTTTTTCCCCACCCCTACAGTACGCAACTTAGAAGGACATTCAAATTAAAGTACCAATACCTTGTTTATTGATATTCCGTATCAACATCAGATATAATATAAGATGGTCTTGAAGTTTACATTGTTGGTACTGACATTGTTTATCATTTAAATAACGTGCTATAGTATTCTCTTATTCGTCTTTTTGAATATATTAATCCAATGTATTTTACTAAAAAATACCTGTACCAAGTCTAGAGTATGACTGTTGTTATACATTTGTTTGATGTGTTTGAACTTTTGATATCGCGAGTTGATTAGGGACTTTCCCTTATGAATTTCCCTCGAGGTTCAGTATTTTTTAGATTTTAATTTCCACTAGTACTGGTTAGTGTATTTGTGGTGATTTTCGTTTGACATGGATCAGTACTTTTACCTCCCGTCATTGTGTTAGTTGTGCTATGGTATTTATTTTTTATTATGGTCTTTCATTTTTGCTTCTTCAGAAAATGCCTGTACCAAATCAGTTGATATTTATTTTGTTTGTGAGGTATCGAATTCTCCCCTGAGTTTGGTATTTTTGTGATTTTCTTTCTTCATATGTCACGTATTCTGCCAAGTCACTGGTTCTGGTGATTTACATAAATAGGAGATATATTATTTTTTTTTAATAATATGAAATTTGGTGTGTGTATATTGCCGTCCTACGAATTCACAATTTCCTAGCACAATTGCCCTGGTATCCTTTTTATTGAGGTATTTTCAATGAATATCCTGAACGACTTGTTTTTGTGATCTCTCTTTGGTCCCCAGGAAGTAGACTAAATGATATTTTCAACTTTAGTAGATTTTCATGTTTTTTCAGCATCAATAGGCACTTGAGATTTGTCTCTCTCGGTATGAGTTCATATTTAAAAAAAAAAGGTCGATCAATTCATATTGCAATGTAATGGTTTGTCATACGCTTTTCTAATTGTAAGCTTTGTATAATTGACCTTGACAGTAATAAGTACTACTAGATACTAAAACGTAAAATCACAATAATACTGAACTCTGAGGTTCAAAACGAAGAGTCCTTGTGATCAAATACCGGAATCAAAAGCTCAAACACCAAAGAAATGGACAACAACGGTCATATGTCTGACTTTGTACAGGTATTTTTCTAATGTAAAAAACGGTTGATTGAACTTGGATTTATAGCGCTAATCCTTTCACTTGTATGATAGTTGCATAAAATTCCATTTAAAAAAAAACCCACAAGCATAATAGAGGAAAATGTGTCAAAATAGGGGTATTTATCTTAATCCTTATAAAACAAATAAATATATTTAAACAAACATTGGGACATTGAGGCACGTCATTTAAAACAAAGAAACACTAAAAGGCAGAAAGACAAAGGATATTGCCGAACAGGAAATATAACGCGATGAATAAGTACACAGCCACGTCATATATATATGTTAAAAAAAAAAGAAACACATCAAAGGCATATAGGCCAATCATATCAATAGAACACAAAAATTATTACACGACTGGATGCAAAAGTACAGAGCCACGTGTAAAAGATTCCATCAAAACTGTCCCAACAGTAAAAGTTATATATATAAAGAAGAATAAAGAATTCTACAACATATACTACACGTGGTAACATGAGCAACACGACGGGTGTCACATATGGAGCAGGATCTGCTTACCTGAGAGCACATGAGATCGCCCCTAGTTTTTGGTGGGGTTCGTGTTCCTTATTCTTTAGTATTCTATGTTGTGTCATGTGTATTATTGTTTTCTTTTTCAGTTTTAGTCATGGCGTTGTCAGTTTATTTTCGATTAATGAGTTTGACTGTCCTTCTTTTATGAAGATGATCCATGCTACATACGTAATACCAATAATCTATACTTTAGGACCATCGTGTATTATTTGTGCAGTTGATGATACGGAATATTTATGAACAGGATCTAAATACTTTCTGGTGAACATCTGAGAGGTTGCTACATGCTCTGAAATACAGAATAAGTTTGAAAATGTGTATCCCATATGCAGGTTGGACTTCGAGATCCCATCCAAGGGATCACCGTTGATGTTGGTGCGCCACAGTAAATCTTGGAGACTCCGCACTTACTTCCCCCATATCATCCAATATACAATTCGTGTTCTCTCTTGGTAACTCTAATGTGTGAGACTTGAAAATTTTCTTCTTCTATTGGTTCAACAGAAACGGCTAATCTAAACTTTTTACAACTTCTGCTGACATCAGACTAGATAAAAATGTTGTATGCGGACAAATGGGATAACCAGCCATTTTTAAATGTAGTTAAGTAAACAGGTCTAGTGACAGTTGCCTGACATGCCGATACACGGATGCAAAAAGCGGACTGATTTGATTTGCATGGAATTACATAGACAATAACTGACCACCCCCTTAAAACTGTTTAGTGTCTTTAAATATCAGCTGTATTTGTACGAGGCTAGGAAACAAGGTATATGCGAGCTTTTAGCGAGCTATTACACCTGTTTCGAGCCGAGTACAAATACAGCTGATATTTAAAGTAATCACACATTCAGCTGAAGACGGGTTCGCAAAAAAGAATCTCGAATTGTCAAAAATAATACATCGCTCAAAGTGAATAATTATCTATTTTAACATAACAACTAGTTTCAACAGTAAAAACAAATAACAAAACATTGTCCAAATTGAAACAGGAGTGTACGAGTTGTCCTACACTTCAGACTCGACATTCACTAAACATGCATGTTGAAATTGACATGGTTGTTTTTGTTACACAATTTCATACAGATTTAAGTTTGGTTCAACCCACCATTTTTTTCTTTAAAAATGTCCTGTACCAAGTCAGGAAAATGGCCATTGTTATATCATAGTTCGTTTCTGTGTGTATAACATTTTTACGTAGTGTCGTTTGTTTTTTTCCTTTATTTGAGTGTGAATTCACATGGCGTTTGTTTTCTCCTTTATTTGAGTGTGAATTCACATAACTATAAGACGTGTCACGCTACTTCTCTATCCCAAAGTCATGTATTTGGTTTTGATGTTATATTGGTTATTCTCATCGGATTTTGTCAAATGCTTAGTGCGTTGCTGTGTGTGTTACATTCTAATGTTGTGTCGTTGTTCTCCTCTAATATTTAATGCGTTTCCCTCAGTTTTAGTTTGTTACCCCGATTTTGTTTTTTGTCCAAAGATTTATGAGTTTTGAACAGCGGTATACTACTGTTGCCTTTATTGAAATCGATAGTTGTCATCGTAGAAAGGACTGCTGTTCATGTGTGTATGTTATCAGCAAATTGGTGTGATTCTAATTGCTCTAAAGATGTGTTTGAAAACATACAGAACGTATAAAAGTAATCGTTAATTCGCAATTGATACGTCATTGGAATGCGATCGCAATACACATTCTGAGGTCACGCAGGTTCATACAATATTCAGTCCGGCAGTGGGCGGAACCTTTTAGCGATATCTGTATAGTATACAGATACAGCAGAGCGATATCTGTAGGACTGTATCTGTATAGTAGAACACCCAATTGCAGGGTAAATGTAGCTAAATTTTAGGTACAGAGTCTGTCTTTTCGCAGGGACTGCGTGCAAATATTGAACATAGGTTGAAATCTCTTCAAATGGAAAGGCATATTTACGGCGTCTATTACAATTTCTATGTTTTCTTGGCGTAATATCATTAGAATTCATGTTTCCCATTTCCATTCTCAGTTTTACATCATGTACATGTTTAAAGGCAGATTGTAAAAAGGTCTCTCCAATGTGATACCACGTATAAGAAAAAAACATTTCGGCAAATATCTCTGTCGTCAAAAGTATACGACTATATCTAGGTCGCTTTCGCATTCCAAATCTCGAAAGGGTTCTATCAACACCTTTTGATTTTTATTTACCCATTTAATACATTTTGTTATCCTCTTAAGATACTTCTCGCATACAAAATATCGGAAGCCGGAACGTCTTGTGCTAGATTTAGTAAAGGTCGTACTTTTATCAAAACAGAAGAGGTTTTCCGTTAGTCGACATTTGCAGACTGCGAAATATTAATGATTATTTGATGCAAGTTAATACCATTTTCTACTTTTTAAAATGCCTGTACCAAGTCAGGAATGTGACAGTTATTGTACATTCGTTTGATGTGTTTTGTCATTTGATTTTGCCATTTAATCAGGGACTTTCCATTTCAAATTTTCCTAGGAGTTTAGTATTTTTGTGATTATACTTTTTAATGCCAAAATAAAACTAAAATTCAATATTTATGAGGACGCTAGTACCAGATAGATTTATTAACCTGCAACAAATATATCCGTTCCAATGTCTCCTTCAATTCCCAAGAAGATTGAGCTGTCTTTCATCATATTAATGACAGCTCCTATAAGTTATATGGTTCGCTACTGACTCCCTACGGATCCATAGAGGGTTGAGTAAAACCCATAGGGGGTGTGTCGGATAACGATAAACCCTATCTTTCTAATTTAGAATGTGCAGATACTTTCCAATTTCTATTTCAAGTTTTACACAGTCTGTATAGCTTAACATTGCAGGAATTTGGGTTGGTTTGGTCAGCCATTTGTATTTGCAGAACAATAATTTATAGAGGCTCTGATTTACTCAGATTTCTCTGCAGATGGCCATTAGAGCTTGGATTGTGAGGGCATCAAATTCATCATTATGTTGAAGAAAAAAAAAACAATGATATAGTACATCCTTTTTAAGAATATCGGCATCAGTTACATGAACAACGGATCAGCATTACTTGTTTACTAGCATCTTTGAAACAAGCTCGTATTCATGTATTCATCTAGTAATCTTCTGACTACAAATGAGCTTCTCTGTGAATCGTTGGACTCTGGCAACAGTTTTTAATTTTGAATGCTTGTGGCAATTGAACTTTTAAGTTTGTTTGCCTTACTACATCTATTAGAGGTAAGATATTATAAGTTATATGGTTCGCTACTGACCCCGTACGGATCCATAGAGGTTAGTAAAATCCATAGGGGGTGAGGCCGGAGGCCGAGTCCCCTATGAATTTTATTCACCCTCTATGGATCCGTAGGGGGTTAGTAGTTAACCGTATAACGAATTTATCGCACGATGGACCTTTTCTGCTGCGTTTTGTTGAAAAATAAACAACGAAACAGAACAACATTGATAGATGACGTCACCATTAACGCGTCATGAACCCCCTATGAAATTTACTAACCCCATACGGGGTCACCACGTGACGGCGTTAAACCAATCACAACGTGAAATTTTACCCGCGGGGCGATAATTGCTGATGTGCTTTCCATGCTAACAAACAGAACCACCATATTGAGTTTGTTGTGTAAAAATGTGACAGCCTGGAGTAACTTGTAACGTTTATTTACTATATGCCGGTGTGTCCTAATGTCAAAGATAAGCAAAAGCTTCATCATTTTTTGCTTGTTGCTTTTTAATAATATTTTCAACAAGGGTTTCTCCTAGTTCTGAAAACGTCTCTCCTTTTGCATCACCTGATGGTATGTTCTGTTAACCCAAAGAGTAATAGCCTTCCTCTTTAGAATTTTGAAGCCAACATAATCTGAATCTTTCTTGTTGGTGCCGTCTAGGTGTAGGCAGTTGTATTAGTTGGTATGTTTTAGGGTTTAGCTTCAGCTGCTTTTGCCTATGAAAGAACATGCGATTTAATAACAATAGTTGAGACCAAACTTATTTACCGATGTTATATTTAATAGACTTTGGCAACACAATTGCCCACTCAATCAATATATACTTGCCATATTTCGTTTTGTGTATCACCCCCTCAAAACATTTCTGATTTTTCAGTTTAATATCATCTGCCATTGTTTGTTAACCTTCAACCTGTAGTGGAAATAATTTATTGCTTATTCATATTTCTAATCGCCAGGTTTTTTCATTCATCTGCTTTTATTTCCATTGACTGATACTTACCTTTGCCGTAGCTTTTCATTTCCATTACCAGTGTGTTTTTTTTTGTTTGACACATTTTATTCCTTAAAACTTCCAACTCCTTTACTAGCTGAACAAATTCAAGTGATCAATCATTGAAAATTTCACTTTATTTTGAACCTGATTTTGTAAATCTTAATTGTAATATTTCAGTATTTTTTTTCAATTTCTGATAGCCTCCCATGTGTCTCCCATCTGCCCGTCTACCGCTTGATTGTTCAAAGGTAACTTCCGCACTTGAAAAATACGTTTGAATCAGCTCAACACTCTTTTTTTCTCATTTTCTGCTGTTAGGAAGACACAACTGCTTCCAAATTTGGTTTGGTTAATTTTTTAGCGAGTCGTTTGTTTTGATGATGATACTTGTCACTCATTAGAATGGACAGATTTTCACTAGCACCTGGAGAACTATCTGTTCTGAAATTATTGAACTTCTTATGAATGTTATTTAATTGAAGGCAAATAGTGTTTAATACAGACTGTTATTTAATTGAAGGCAAATAGAGTTTAATACAGACTGTTATTTAATTGAAGGCAAATAGAGTTTAATACAGACTTATTTAATTGAAGGCAAATAGAGTTTAATACAGACATGCATGACAAATCGAAACATCATTTGTCAGAAACTAGTTGCCTAAAAGGGTATTCACCCAATATTCAGGATGTGTCAATGGTTAGTTCTTGCAGAACAATCTTCGCCACAGAAAGAGAACATCTACCACAGACAATTATACATCTGTATGCTAATTGATTTTTAAAGATATATTTAAATGCACTGCAAAAAGTGTGATGGTTTACACGATAATTGTTTGTATTTGAGAAAAATTAATTTTCATAATTACAGAAGTAAGTTATCCATTAACGGATTTTGCGTATAAAACATACCATGTTAATCATCAGTCGATACCGAAACCGTGTGGTAAATAGTAAATGTTTATAATGTTTTATTTACTCCATTACATTGTTTAAAAACAAAAATATGTTATTATTTATTTAGGATGTAAATTACCCATGAAACAAGTTTCGTCTAAAGGAAAGAGCTGCACCTGGTTCTACAGTTTGTACAATATCGTTACGAGTATATATTAATGTCGCGTCAAGGATCATGATAATAGATTCATAAAATTTCTTATGATCAGCCTCATTAATAACTGGGCGGTGGTCAACACTGCCTTTCCCTATTCGTTTCAACTCGACAAACACGGCCTTATAGCACATATTAGCATATAAATGAATCGGATGTGCTTTACGCTATCCATCTAGCTTGTGGTTGTATGACACACTATGTAGATGTCTGTTAAAAGCATTATTATGTTTTTAAACGATGTTGTTTTTTATTGTTCATTATCTTATTTAAGTGCATTCGTGTAAAAGTGTCTCAAATTCATCAAAAATTTCGTCCTGATCAGTTGATTTCAAATAGGCATTAAGTACTCGTATCTAAATTTGGAGTCTATAGTTAAATCATAGTTAACTTTAGATTTACATTATTGTTTCATGGAAAAAAAAATTAGTTCGAGTTATTTCCATTTGAAAAGAAATGTTTTATATAAGACGAATTTCATCAAAATTTAAATTCTTATGGTTCTTTGATATGCTGATTCTAGCAATGTACTTATATTTTGGATATTGGACCATAAAAGGTAAATGTTAAATTTTTAATTTTTCACTTCCTTGACCACATTTGAGTCACAACTAAAACTGTGATTTAGTATAAGAAATACACGGTCCTTGTCAGGGTATTGCTTAAATACTGACCAGGTGAAAGATTTGAATTCGATTTGTGTTTTGACGCGATTTTTAAGCACCGCTGTTGGCCCGTTTTAATTGGTGGAGGAAGCTGTAGTGCCCACCGACCTACGATAGGAAAACTGACAACCCTGTCCATGCCACTGCTGATGGACGTTTCGTCCCCGAGGGTATCACTAGCCCAGTAGTCAACACTTCGGTGTTGACATGAATATCAATAATGTGTTAGTTTTTATAAATTGCCTGTTCACAAAACTTTGATTTTTCCGAAAAACTAAGGATTTTCTTATCCCAGGCATAGATAACCTTAGCAGTATTGGGCACAACTTTTTGGAATTTAGGATCCTCAATGCTCTTCAACTTATTTTGATATGAGCGTCACTGATGAGTCTTATTTATGTAGACGAAACGAGCGTCTGGCGTACTAAATTAGAATCCTGGTATCTTTGATAACCCTTAAGATTGAAGTCGAGTGCCCTGAACGAGTGGGGTTCGAATTCAATCTCAGTGTTGACCGACTAGCGATTGCAGTATTAACTACTTGGACTATTTACCAACGAGCCCGCCTACCCTGGATAAAAGAAATACTTGGTCTTCACGTGATGCTAAGTCGGGACAGGGATTGGTTGATTAATTAAGAGGTAAAGTAAAATGCAATTGAAAACGATTGGTAGCGCTATGTTGAAGATATCTGCATTATAATGTTTATCGGTTTGTTGTACGTTAAGTGTTGATTCTCGATAACGACTAATATGACAAGAGTTGCTTTTGATTGACGGGCTTCAATTAGATAACACAGGCCAAAACATCTTTTGGACTTTTACTGGTAACTTGACGTCCCTAAGTGCGCAATATGAGCTCTTAACTTGTAGTATTTGGTACGGCCATGAAAAGCTGGGAATTTTTTATGATTGATTTCGAGGAATCATATTAAATTTTGAATAATAATAAAGGTAATAGAATTAAAGACTTAAAAGGAATAACAATTGTTACATTGCAGATATTTCGACAAGAAACAGTAAACATTTTATCAATTTAATGATAACTGTAGCCGAATATTAGCATTTGGTGTCGTAATTCGTGCTATCGAAAAAGTTACCTGCGTTCGAACGTTCTTGCTTAAGGACAAACACTCCATAACGAAAGAATTGGATTAAAAAAAAAAGTTGTCTTTTCACAACAAAACATGATTCTAAAACAAATCGAAATAATGAAAATCTTTATTTTATCACTAAACCGGAGAAGGGAGTAAATGGCTATGGAAAAAAAACTGTTATGTAAAGAGTATGCATGATGTGTTTAATTCACAATGTCCCACACAGTTGTTACAGTGTGTAGTTAACACTGTTCATTATTAAACCAAATACATTTTCCTCCTTGTCTTTTGCACAATGCATTCTTTGAAAGGCAAAACTCCTTTTTAGGTGGATATCTACAACCTCTTGACCTTTTACGTATCTTCTGAAAAGATGAATAAGGCATTAATTATAGAATGATATATATTTTTTTGAAAGATATGCCTTCACATAAACAGTAGAGGATCAGGAATTTGTGTCCATACATAAGTTCCTGAGCTCAATCTTAAGAGTTTGGTGTGGTCGAGACTGCTCAATATTTGTTTGTACCAATAACGTTGGTCGGTTGTTTTATGTCATGTTTTGTTTGTCTTTGTTGGGTTTTCTTATTCTCCTTTGGTATATCATATTGTTTACAAATAGTCTAACTATGTTGCATAAACTTACGAAATTACACCTATTGATATACGTGTATATATTTTGTAGCTTATTTTTCAATTATTTCGTGAAAACTAACTTTTGCAGATTAATTAATATGTCAAACATGTCAAATGAAATTTCCTTCCGCATTAACTTCGAGTATTCTGCTTGTGTGTCATATAATTATGCGCACGCAGTTGGGAATTGTTACAAAACAATATTTTGTGAATATTTGCTTAACATGTGTATTTCCAGAGGTATTTTTTAAAACAATGTTCTTAAAATTAATTCAAAATGTTAAACAAGGCATATTGAACGAAAACAATCTTCAATTAAAACAACTTCTTTCTCGGAACCCAATACATATATTATTGGTACATGTAGCTTATCCGTTACGATTTTCTTATATAATATTTTCGTTTGCGAAAATATTTTGACCTCATGAAAGCAAGTACATTATTCATGTTGCATTGAATAACAGACATTAGCTGCATGATTTACGACCATATGATGTTATATGTTTCTTACTGTAAATGGAATGATATGTATTTGGCAAAACTTTTAGGAATTTTGGTTCTCAATGCTCTTCAACTGCGTACTTTATTTGGCCTTTTTAACTTTTTTCGATTCGAGCGTCACTGATGAGTCTTATGTAGACGAAACGCGCGTCTGGCGTATATACTATATTACTTTTGACTTCACACGCAATGAAATCAGCTGTTGTATTCACCAAGTTCAACCTTTCCGGTATTGAATAAATATTTGAAGTTACTAAAAACAAATTTATTTATTGCATTAGGGACATTAAACTGTAGCACTAGTAGTGCAAGTTGTGCCTTCAATAGCAGATGAGAGTGAAAACAAGTTCAACTACCCCAATTGATTTTTAAGTAGCAAGAAATATTGATTTTCGTCCAAAAATCTTACATTTTTAGAATATTTGAAGAATAATAAAAATCCTATATATGCTTTAATTATGTGTACAATACACCTATTAGGTATTAAAGCTGTATCTCAAAAACTGTAGGAGGATAACCGACTTTTTATGTACCAAAAATACCGGACATTTAAAGAAAATTTTATAAAAAAAATCAAAACCCTGTAGACATACACACCTCTATTATAAATAAAAAGCTTTTTAGGTTAAAAACTGAAGGACGTATATGTCCGGACAGAAACAGACTAACGGACAGATGGATTGACGGACAGATCTAAATTAACGAACGTGCTCGACATTTTGTCCCGTAAGGAGAGGGGGAATGTGAAATAGAATTAAGAGGACGTGGATATTAAACAGCTAGGTGAGAAGTACCAGTGCACTCCAGGAATCGGTATAGGTTTGGCATGAAATTTTGTCACTTACATAGAACTCCAGACAAAACAAAATACACATTCGAAATGGCAAACAAATACACATGTTTTTTTGTTTTCGCGCATACTTCATAAGTTTGTTTGACATGGGTCTCATCATGTATTTATGCAAGTAAAATATGTTAAAAGTAACTTCGCTATAGCATGTTTTATTTGATAATCCATATAGGATCTGAGTCAATTGAATGCTACTTTATGATTACATCTTGTCAAAAGAGAGCTCTGACACATATATAAGAAAATCATTGGTGTACCGATATATGCATAGGCTGGAAATACATAATTTTCAGTATAGTATAAGTGTAGTTAACTTAATTTCAGTATCAACTGCTCTTTACCTGGAATTATGTTTATAATTACATTTCATACTTTGGATTTAATACTGACTGCACATGCATAACGTGTAAGATTTATACTGTACGCAGATTTTTTGTCTATCATCAAGAGATTTTTAAGATGCTTAATTCTCTCTTCAATTTCAAATTCAAACTACTTAATTGTGGACAATGCACAGGTCAAGTCCTAAAACTAATGAAATCAAAAATGTGCACGAAATGGATATGATACATAAATCTGTTTTTCTGTAGATGGTTAAATAGAAAACTTCAAAGTGCAAAATATATACGTTTTGATGAAATGATTTTCTTCAGAACTACAAAAAGAGTTTGAATATATTGACAATTTATTATGAAATTCATTTGTAAGATTTCGTTGAAGATTTGAAAATTATAATGAATAAAAATTAATTCACCATATTTCAAGGGACACAACTCGGTATTTGGCTGCACAGTGTTAGACTATTTTGGGTCTAATTTCACGTACAACATATTTCTTTATGAGAGTGACATGTCTTGATGACTGGATACGACATCAAACAATCCGTACGTGATATTTTGATCAATTATGGATCCCGGAAAAATTTCGTACCCCGTGCCGTTTACTTGACGTATTATAATGACTTGTCAAAATATGTAAACAATCGGATTATTTTTCAAATTTTTAGACATGAGCGCCAACGTAGACCACCATGATATTTTATTATGTGAAAGACACATAAGAGTACAGTTGATGGTTGCAAATTTCAAGATGGTCTACGTTGGCGCTGATGTCAAATTTTGTCTCCGAACATGACAAAATTGTAAATTTTTTTTTACACTTTTCGTGTTTAGGGCTTTTCAGGGTCTCAGTTTGAACATATTTGAATACATTACACCTAAAAATAAGGTTATACATGGACGATCAGATACTGCAGTTCATTACACAGGCGTGATGGGTTTCAATTTCAAAGTTTAAAAATTCTGGAAAAAGTGGAGCCAGAAACGGCCCTTATCATACCTTGTCCTTTAGTCCTGGTATCTATGATGAGTTTATTTACCTTTAAAAGGTTTATATAAAATATAAATACCTAAATTACATCATAAAAATTTTGCTAAGACGCATATGTGAAAGAAAGACAATGTGGACAAAAGATGATTTCTACAAAAAAAAAGTTGAGGCTTCCTATATGAAGGACCTCCCTTTGATTTTTATCAAATTACACTATCATTTAAATTTGCACTGCACGACTTGGTATACAAAAATAAACGAAAAGTACCTATACAAATAGCAAAATTAAAATCATAAATTCATAATTTTTTAGGGGCCAGCTGAAGACTACCTACGGTGCCTGATTTTCTCCCTACGTTTAAGACAGAGTTGTGACCTTCTGCTTTTGTCTGCTCTTTGGTTTTGTTGTTGTCTCTGACATGTTTTTAATTTTTTTAAACGAATGGATAACATCTGTCATATTGTAACAGACATTGTCTGACGTACAAAAGGGTGAATTGACATGGTTTTAAAGCTAGTTAAACCTCTCTCTTCCATTAAATTGACAATATGTAAACAAAACAAACAGACAATTTTAGGTTAAACAGTCAAAACTGGGGGTACATCCGTCAACATTGAAAAATTATCCTAATCACCTTGAATCAAAAACTATTGTTTAGTCATAACTTACAGTGCATCTTCTTTTACAGTTAAAATTGTACGAATAAGGACCTCCAGAAAACAGGTAAAACGTCTGAAATGGTGACAGATCACTGAGTTCTCCTTTAAAATCACACGATCCGATTTTTTTAACACTATTGTTAATTCTTCCACCTGTAAGTGAACGAAATATAACAGTTGTTCTTATATATTTGTTTGAAACTCAATCCTTTTGGATCACAATGGTTAATTACATCTCGATAGAGAAGGTGTAGTTGGCGTCTTTCTTCTACTTGCTTTTTGCTATGCTTCTTTTAGATTACATGTTCAAATAGTTAAACCAGCTTTTTTGTTTGATTGCTGTACATTTCTAATTGACGCTAAAGGAATATTGTTGATCTCCAGTGGATTATTTACTAAGTGTTATATGCAGTCATTGTAAAGCTACAATGAATTATTTAAGTTATTTATATCCAGTATACATCGCATATGCATATCATTCATAAAAGGAAAATAAAGAGTTTTCTTTAAACTAATTGAAATTGGTGAACAGTGCATATTAATTCTTTGTATCATTTATTCTGCAAAAAAAGATAAGTGGATATAAAAAAGATGTGTTACAACTTTCCATCAAAGTCACAATTTGTTCAAACGAAAACCACTATTAAAAGATAAGACAAATACGGAAACAACAAATTCAATTCCTCTATGTAAAGCTAGAAAGGAACTTAAAGAAGCAAAGCTATCTCCTACTAAACACCCGGACATGTCTGAAGTTCGATAAAGATGATTTTCGTTTAAAAGAAATAGCCTTTCTCCAGATGGACGATAATAGAACTTGTCCTCCTGGTAAACGAGACAATACAAAAGAAGGAAAAGAGAGGAAGCGTGTTGAAAGACTACTTGAACAATCTGCAACATGGCCAGAAATTTGTGTCAGAGAAAGTGACAAGATTAATTGTCAGAAGAATGTGACCTACCAAGTTGGACTATTTACAGGGTTTCTAATAACATGAGCAACACAACGGGTGCCCAATGTGAAGTAGGATATGCTTACTCTTTCGGAGCACTTGAGATAACCCTCAGTTTTTGAGTGGGTTCGTGTTGCTTAGTCTTTAGTTTTCTTTGATGTGTCTTGTGTACTTTTATTTGCCTGTTTGTCATTTTCATTTTTTTAGCCATAGCGATTTCAGTTTATTTCCGATCTATGAGTTATCCTTTCCCTATGATATATTTCTCTCCTCTTTTATATATTATGTTAAGATTATGTTTGGTCAAAGTTTGTTACATTGCAGCGTTATTACACATCTTCGACTTAGAATTCTTAAGACATGCCGTTCTAACTTTTAAAAAAAAGCTATTCGGACACTAGAAATGTCTTAACTGTTTATTCAATTTACAGATGGTTGTACTGCTGTTGATGTACCACTTAGGCCTATTATGTTAAATATAATGACCAAATAATCAGACTGAGTGTATTTTACTTATGGTAACGTCATTACTACAGCAATACAGATTTTACTTCTAGTTGAGTTTAACTTCTAGTTGAGTGTATCGTAAGATAGTAATGCATGTACTGAAACAAACGGTACTGCATTTAAATTCTGTAGTATATTTAGTTATTTACCCATTAGAATTAATGACTTTCCGACCGGCAAGCTTGTTCCACAGAGAGCACTATTACCTGCAGACTCTATAACTACCTCAGAACCAATTTCTTCTGTAATTCCCTGTTATAAATGTAGTAATGAATTGGTTATCTTAAAAACAAGTTTGAAACAGCAAAAACCAGCAACAGGCTATTATTTAAACTTATAATTACTTTTAATTATGGAATTTGCATAATTTCTTGGGCTTGAAATTTTGAATAAATTCCATGTTAATTTGGTATAATAATGTTTTGAGAATTCATAGCACTTTTAATACAATTTTGTTTGTGTAGATGTGTTGTGCGTGGCACAGACCATTCTAATGAAAATATTTCATCTTGTTTGTAATAAACAGTGTTGTGCGCAGCACAGACCATTAAAGTATTGAATAAACATGGAATTTATTTACAATTTCAAGCACAAGAAACTATGCAAATTCCATAATTAAAAAAAAATGCAAGTTCAAAAAATAAGCTGTTAAGCGTATTTTGGCGCTGATGTACGGATTTAACGAGTAGAACATAAACTACTGAAATAATCAACATTCCAAAAATTTAAGTGTGTGCCTATAAGACTCCACATGTGGAGCAGGCTCTATATCCTTCAGAAGCACCTGAGGTCACCCCTAGTTTCTGGTGGGATTCGTGTTGTTTATTCTTTAGTTTTCTATGTTGTGTCATGTGTTCTATTGTTTGTCTGTGTGTCCTTTTCGTTTTTAGCCATGGCGTTGTCAGATCATTTTTCATTTATGAGTTTGACTGTCCCTCTGGTATCTTCCGTTCCTCTTTTTTTTAAAACAAGATAATGAAACTCTTAGAAAAGTTTGTTTTAATTGTCGAATAAATGTATCTCTTAATTTACAAAACGAATATCCGTCAATATATAGATAAAACTGTGATGTAACAATGTGTTATGTGTGGCTTGTATTCTTTTCATTTTCCTTACTTACGGGCGACGCATGCCTTTTTTGTTACCTCTCCCTTCCTTAATATATTCGTATAGGTTTTTATTGATTGCTATAATACAAATCAATAAAGAAAAAAAACTAACAAAAAGTGGTAAGAAAAAGTCTCAGTTTCACCTTTCTATTTTTTGTAAAACTGGCATCCTTTTTGTGTATAGAATGCAAAATTACCTCGGATCGAATTGATATGTCGTTGATTTTGTTATATTTCAACGAAAAGCGGCGTTGATCTCATTTCCCGTACACAAACACACACATATGTGTATGATGCCTGTCGCACTCTTAATTCGTTTGCATACGAATATTGGCTAATGCTCAGTCAAAACAGTCCTACCAAATTATACTTAATACCGGGCAAGAAGCATGCGCCATTTTGACCAAGATTTGCGTACTATTTATAAGCACCTGAGATATCCCCAGTTTTTTTCTAAGTTCTTATTGCTCAGTCTTTAGCTCTCTGTATTTCCTGTTGGAGTTTTCTTTAAGACATAGCGTTGTAAGTTTATTTTTCGACTGATTAGAAATGTGGTTTAACTTTCCATCCAAGTCACAATTTATAAAAGTAGAATGCTTAGTTTGAATGATCCTTTGTAGATGTTGCTATGGTGTTTTCAACAAAAAGCCAAAGATTTTCCATTTGAAAAAAAATACTGATCCATACCTTCATTTTGTAGAGAATGCTGACAGTGTATTGCCAGATCGCGTCGTTATTAGCAATATCATCAGGTGGGCCTGGAATGAACGTTTCACTGATAACTCTGCCATATAATACTGAAAGCAAAAATCAGTGGTAAAGCATACGATGTTCTAATTTTACAAAAGCACGGAAAATACTATTGGTTTGAATAAATGAAAATCAGGAGCTATGGTGATTTCAAATGTTAAATAGATTGCAAAACCGTTTCCTCTGGGAGAAAGATAATTTGAATATTAAATTTTTAATGCGAGGTTTCAATTGGCTAGCAACAAAACCAGGTTCAACCAACCATTTTTTCTTAAAATGTCCCGTACCAAGACACTTCAAATGTAAGAGAAGATCAAGGACAACAGAAACACTAAAATGCAACAGACACATAAACGAGGTACATGATATTTTAAGAACAAAATGGTGAGTTGAACCTGGTTTAGTGACTAGCCAAACATCCCGCTTTTATGGCGATGTTAAATATAACATTAAAATGGCAACATTACATGACAGGACTACAATACACATAAATGAAAGAACATACAGGACAGAGAACCAACACACAATTATCAATACAATAGCATTAATAGAATATTACGACAATCTAATAGTTATTGAAGATACCCAGTGACGCTCAGGTCAAAATAGCCAAAATAAAATCTAACAAAGATGAAAGCCTTGATGACCAAAAATTCCAAAAACTTGTGCCAAATACGGATAAGGTTATCTGGCTGGGATTAGAAAATCCTTAGTATTCAAAATATTTCATACTTTTGCAAACAGAAAATTTATAAAAATGACTATTAATGATATCAGGGTTCAAAAACCTTTTTTGATCCATTCTCCATGAAACCAAACTCGGCCACAATCATCATTGGGGTATATAGTTTAAAAATGTGTCCGGTGACCTGGCCAACCAACTAAGATGGCCGCCATGGCTAAAAATAGAACATAGGGGTTAAATTCAGTTTTTGGCTTATAACTCAAAAACCAAAGCATTTAGAGCAAATCTGACAGAGGGTAAACTTGTTTATCATATCAAGATCTATCTGCCCTTAAATTTTCAGATGAATCGGACAACCCGTTGTTGGTTTGCTGTCCCTGAATTGGTAATTTTAATGAAATTTTGCTGTTTTTGGTTATTATCTTGAATATTATTATAGATAGAGATAAACTGTAAACATCAATAATGTTCAGCAAAGTAAGATTTACAAATAAGTTAGCATGACCGAAATGGTCAATTGACCCTCTAAGGAGTTATTGTCCTTTATAGTAATTTTTTAACAATTTTCATAAAATTTGTAAATTTTCATCAACACTTTCCACTGAAACTACTGGACCAAGTTCATTATAGATAGAGATAATAGTAAGCAACAAGACTGTTTAGTAAGATGTACAAACACATCACCATCACCAAAACACAATTTTGTCATGAATCCATCTGCTTCCTTTGTTTAATATTAACATAGACCACGGTGAGCGACACAGGCTCTATAGAGCCTCTAGTTAAAGAATGTTTTATGACATTTCCATACCCCTAAAAAACAGAAAACCAAGGGTAAACTAGAAATATTTTGAAAGAGGATGACCTACAAATCAGTATAACTGTTTTATACCAGTTTAATCAATTGAATAATGTTTTAAAAGTCAAGTTCTTAGTGTTTGATTAGTGAGTAATTTGTATTTTGCGTGTAGAAGACTGTTCATTTCTTTAGCTGCTCTTCCCAGAGAATTTGACTATGCTATTGAAACTTTTCGATTTAGATGAGAGCTCGATGTGTTTTGAGCTCTTATAGTGGCTTTTCAATGCAAATCCCCCATGTTTGAAAGGTCAAACTTTTTCAGACAAAGCCTGCATTTGCCCTAGTATCGTTACTCCCCCTCACCAGCCATTTTTTGTACTCCATTTTTACTGAAATTTGCAGTTATCTGGTATTTTACTCTTTGTATAATTAGTTATCAAAGGTACCAGGATTATAATTTAGTACGCCAGACGCGCGTTTCGTCTACATAAGACTCATCAGTGACGCTCATATCAAAATATTTATCAAGCTAAACAAGTAAAAAGTTGAAGAGTATTGACGATCCAAAATTCCAAAAAAATGTGCCAAATACGTCTAAGGAAATCTATGCCAGGGATAAGAAAATCCTTTGTTTTTCGAAAAATTCAAAATTTTGTTAACAGTAAATTTGTAAAAATGACCACATTATTGATATTCATATCAACACCGAAGTGTTGACTACTGGGCTGGTGATGATCAATTATGACAAGCCATTTTTGCATGAAGCAAACTGCAACAATTATGGGATTACAGGGAACCAGATTCGGTCATATTTAAGTACCCGCCACGTCCACTTGTATTTTTGTCTATCTAATGATTATTATAGTTCGTTCTTCTGTTGTACTGTTAAACTACTGTTCCAGGTTAAGGGGGCGGGGGTGGGAATCTCTATAACATGTTTAACCCGCCACATTCTGTGTGTTTGTGCTTGTCAAAAGTCAGGATCCTATACTTCAGTGGTTATTGTTTCTTTATGTGTTACGTATTAAGTCTTCGTTCATTTTTTTGTTCATACAAAATGCTGTTAATTTTCTCGTTTGAATTGTTTCACATTGTCTTTCGGGACCTTTTCAAGCTGACTATACAATAGGGGTGTGCATCATTGTTGAAGGTCGTGCGTTGACCTATAGTTGTATATTTCTGTGTCATTTGGGGTCTTGTAGAGAGTTGTCTCATTAGCAATTATACCACATTTATTTTTATATTCAACGAAAGGACATCATCGATACATCTGAAAGTAAAATTACAGAATTTCGCAAGGTACTTTTTGTTTGTCTTTAAAAAGGTTCTGAATGAGTTCTGCTTCATACGAGTACAAACACATATCGGCCAGTAGGGTTGCAAAATTAGTAACCATTGGAATGCCGACTGTCTGTTGAACTATCAATTCTCCAAACTCAACAAAAATTGTCAATCAAAAAGTCCAGCATTTTGATAATATCATCTTCAGTATATTTTCTTCACAAAATGTGAATTATTAGAGCCCACAAAACAAGGAATTTGTATCTACGATTCACTTTTTTTATAGAACAAAGCTGTGTTGAATGATCTTTCAACTGAGCATCGGGAATAGTAGTGTAAAGCGTAGAACAATCAAAAGTTTTTATGTTGCTGCAAAATTGCAAAGATTGTAATCGAAGATTAAGCAGTAGATCTTTCGAATTTTTGAGAATCCCCATATGGTTAACACCACTTGTAGAAAATAATCATCGCAATGTTTTTGAAGCCCATCTATAACTGTCGAAAGAATAGTAGTCAGTACTTTAGAAAGACGTTAGTCGATACTTTGTAGTTGTTTTGCTTTATAAATATTTTGAAATTAGCGTCCCTGATGAGTCTTTTTTAGACGAAACGTGCGTCTGGCGTACTAACTTATAATCCTGGTACCTTTGATAACTATTAGTCGAACATTTTGATTAGTCAGCTATGTATCGTTCTTTATATAGCAAACACCAAATCTTATTTATAATGCTTTACTTATAACATAAGAATAAGAAGGTGTTGTATTACGTCCTTTTAAGTTATGACTGTAATATATTTTCTTTCTATTCGAAATAACCATAAAAAATGAGGTGCACACTTAATAACCCGCGTAAAGTGTGCACCACATTTTTGATGTAATTTCGAATAGACAGAAATAATATTACAGTCATTTCTTATAATTTAATTCTAAATTCCATCTCAAACCGGCATAAACCACGAAAATACATTGATGACAAAATTATGTCTATGAGCTGATAAACGAAACAACATCAGCCAATCAGAAGACACGTTACATCCAAAATTAAATTATTAAAAAAGGAACGACAAATAAAGTTATTACTTTGTGGATACGTATACCATACGGCATATATAAATAGTGAAAAAAAAGGTTAAACATGCAACACAGAGGCACAAGTGATTGTGGGATAATTTGAAATCTACGTACATGTATATATTCGTTTCTTTGAATAACAGTAACTTCAAACATGGTTCTATTTGGATACTCCTCATTCTTGGTAAAAACCACAACTGAATCAGTAGTATATCATTGCATTATACAGTACAATAAATAAACTCATCATAGATAATAAAGTACAATAAATAAACTCACCATAGATACCAGGACTAAATTTTATATATACGCCAGACCGTATATCATCATAACTTTAAAAAAAGGCCTTTTTCAATTCATACTATTAAATAGCTTTGCAAAGTTAAATAAACGTCCGGTTTCATTTTGTAAAACTTACCGTAAGCTGCCGAGCAGAATTGATCTTGAGGGTGAGGATTTCCATCACACCAACACCCGTGGACATCACTTTTTTCAAAGACTAAAACAATAATTGGCAGGAGAATTTTCAAAGACATCTTAGACATTCCTTACGCTATCGAATTAATTTACAGCAATGGGCTAAGTACATCCTCATATCTTTAAATATTGGATTAGTAAAACATTTGCCAACAAGTTTCAGGGGATAGTAAAGGATGATATGTTGGAACAAAAAACATGAAAGTGGGGCATGTTTCAATATCAAGGCTAGACATGTAAATGTTTACTTATTTGCATAATACAATGAATCTTTTATCACAAGCAGAATGAAAATAAGTGGAAAAAACTTACAAAACACGTTATGAATTAATTGTTCGCCTCATTTGTATTTTTAATTGCATTTTGATAGAATATAAATACGTAAAATAATGCAAAATCAAATAAATTCGTCAAAGCTTGCATAATAGGATTATTTTGAAATATAATGTATTGATAAGTTAAAGTCCATTGCAGATGTGCATATATAAATTGCAAATCGTTCATAAAAACATTAATCCCGTTAAGGTTTACATTTGATGTAAATATTTATCAAAGGTACTAGGTTTACATTTCATGTAATGCTTGCAATATCTGTTAATGCATTGTAATGGAATTTGATGCGACGGTCATACAAGTGAGAGGTTTAGCTAGCTATAAAATCAGGTTAAATCTACCATTTTCTACATAGGAAAATGCCTGTACCAAGTCAGGAATATGACAGTTGCTGTCCATCCGTTTGATGTGTTTGAACGTTTGATTTTGACATTTGATTGGGGACTTTCCTTTTTGATTTTTCCTTGGAGTTCAGTTTTTTTTTTGTGATTTCACTTTTTATGATATATGAACTATGATATGTGAACAATTTCACTGCATATTTTTAATATTATTTCTTTTTTGGCCAGTAGGAAGCACTTATATGATGCTTTGGTTATACCCCTTACAGTTGGATAAGTTTTATTTCTATGTTAACATTTATTACGCTGATATTTGACACAAAACCACAATTGCTCTCAACAAGTTTTAATTTTTGGAGATTTATAAAAATTAACTTGCTCACTTCTTTTGGCATAATGTAATCAATTAACAAATCATTTTTTAATATTTTCGATTCAGAAGACTATCATAAAATTCCTTACTTACTAAGTTTTAAACATGATGCATAACATTCTATTACAGATGACAAACGAGAAATACTGCAAATAACGTCAAAGTCAATGTACTTAACCTTATTTGTACATAATACTTCATAATAATCCTATTATGCAAGCTTTAAACTAAAATAGGCAATTTTCTGTAATAACTATAAAGTTAACGCGTTCATTTTGTTTTTATTTAAAAAAATTACTGGCGTACTTGTACCGTAAAAAAAACCACTGCAGATTAAAAACTGTGTCTACAGATTTTACGGTAAGAATTAAATTTTTAATACTTTTTCATTGAAGATAATGTAGCTGACATCATTATCTGATGATGAATACTCAGAACTGGAATGTGTTCCCGATTTAAACGCAGTATTACTTTTCCATCACCTTTCAAATTCGTTAAACTATACTTCCTTCAGAGAAATATAATGTTTTCCTTTATTATGGCTGGTTTTAGAAACGGAAACCTTAGCTTAATTATCTTGTTTAATTCTTGTAATAGCTCTTGTTAACCCTTATCTTTATTCTCTTACTTGCAATGTATATTCTTTAGAAATATCTGCGCCCTAAGACTTTCCACTGGGATATGTGTCAATATCAAATTCTAACCTCTTCAATCACTCATTACGTTCTTCGATTTATACAAACATTTATTCAAATAGAAAACTCTCTATTTTTTCTCGCATTAATACTCATTTGTCAGAATTATCGCTTTTAAAGAAATCACTGTGTATTCTCTTAGTTTTTCTTTACAGTACATTTTATATCCCCCTCCCTTTTTTCATTTTTTTAAAGAATTTGAAAACATGAATTAAATTATTGCCAGCTTACCCTATTTGCATATCTTCTGGTTTGAAATGTCTAGAACCTTTTTTAAAATTGTTTTGATAACATATTGAAAGCATATCAGAATGTTATAACTGTAATGTTTAGCAGTCAATTATTACAAGATTCAAGATTATATAAAATATCCAATCCTGCCCCTGTCTCCAGTCCACATCTTACTGTATGCCTATTTGTCAATTAAAGTTCACATTTTCTGCCTCAAATGGTCAATTTAGAGTTATTGTCACAACAGTATCATCTGTAACCGTATATCTGACACATTTAGCTAATATATATATATATATATATATATATATATATATATATATATATATATATACTAAAAGAGTCCAAACAAAGCCATATTTGCAATAGTTGTATGTATGCAGATACCAGTTTGAGATATAAAATCACTTAAATTGTTATAGAGATGACTGCTAACATCTGATGTTTGCATTACTTCCAAGCATAGTTATTGTTTTCTTTATCAAGAACTTTCAAATCATAATTATATCATTTACAAGTTAAATTATTTGTTTTATGACCCAGGGGGTAGGCAATTTTCTGTGTTTTTGTCCCTGGTGCCCCAAGTTTCCTAGATCAGTGCTATTTCTAGCAATTTGGAATATTAAGTACATATTCAGAGTAAAACACACTATTGTAAGCTCTGTTGAGATACTTTTGTATTTCTAGCTTGTGTATTTTTTAAGCCGTGGTGACAAAAAAGCAGATTTAGGTTTTACAGCTAACTTTTGGGTTATCGACAGGACACAAATACGCCATGAGTTCCAATGACTGCGAAGAGTAAATATAAACACTTCTTAATAATTTAACTTACATATAATTATGAATACATTTTGTATTTAGGACTTTCGGTAAACTATTTGGACTGTAAACTGTGAATTTATGCTGAGTCATCATATTTCAATATAAACAAATTGCATATGTATATTTACTGGTTACATTCCCAAGTTATGTCTTTATGAGATGGTACACAGAGATCATAACTGGAAACCAGTATGTAATTTTTATGAGTATTCTAAATCTCCCCATAAGAGGTGTGGTTTGAGAAACAGCTGTATTTACCTATACGAAAATTATTTTTAAGTAATCGCACCCTTTGACCTCTTGAAATTATTAAGGATATCCTGGTGTCCTTGACATTACATCAACGTCCTCTTTTGGCTATGTACTGTGCTTATAGTTGTTAATGTCTGTGTCATTTTGGTCTTTTGTGGATAGTTGTCTCATTGGCAATCATACCACATCTTCTTTTTAATATTGTTCAGCTGATCTGTTTTATGTCGTTTTTTTTTATTCTCACTCCCAGTAGTATAATTGAAAGAAATAACACGACGGGTGCCGTATACGGTGCAGGAAATGCACCTAATTTCACTCCCGGTTTTTAGTGGAGTTCGTGTTGTTTCTTAATTATTATATATAACTGTTGAGGTAAATGTCCTTTGGTTTTGTGAGTCTTTGTTTACTCCTTGGTTTTGATTGTTATTGTCTTTTAACTGAATCATGATCCTTCAATGATGTCTAAGCTTCCTCAAGATATCGGTGGACCCCAATATCCGTTTGACTGGGTTAATATGGCGTAGAGTAAATTTTAAAAAAAATCGCGATTTCTTGTCTACGGTTAGTTTTAAATCTATATAAAAAGAGTTCAAAATATTATCAAAGGTAACAGGATTATATCTAAATACACCAGATGAGCGTTTCGTCTACATAACACTTAAGTTTTGTTCAAACGGAAACACACTGAAGATCAATATGTTTAACTTCACATCTTATTGATTAAATTGACTGCTTTAAGGAAAGATTTATCAGGGAATAAAGTGCTTTATTCTGAACTACTGTATAACATTACAATTAAAGTCGGTTAACTTAAATAAACTTAAATACTTTGTGAATGTCATGTTTTCAATAACTGAAGCTATAGACGCATAGGAAAAATCTAAACGAGGAGAGACCGTCACAATCATACAAAATTATGAAAGGCGAGAAAAGGACAAAACAACAGTATTTATTATACTACATAAAAAACTGAGTAACACGAATTCAAACGATAACCAGGATTATCTGGAAGGCTAATAGAGTTTGATAAACATTTGCCACGTTGCTAAAATGTGAAATATTGTCAGTTTAGCGACACTTTCTGTAGATCTTCTTTAAAGGCTAAACAAACATTTTAAACCCATAATTTTCCACAAAAAAAAAAAAAAAAAAAAAAAAAAAAAAAAAAAAAAAACGAAACCAAGTCAGAATTATGACAGTTTTTCTTCCAATCGTTTGATAAATTACAGATTTTGATTTTGTCATTTGATTAGCATGATAATTTTCCTTAATTTTTTTAGGTTTATTTTACCTCATGGAATTACAATTGCTAGCTTGACAATTAAACATAATATTTTAATGATACAATACTCATGTACAAGTACATCAGAAAGTCAGATTAATAGTTTCATATATTGGTCAATCATTTACGTACACGTTGATTGATTTGTGACCACGCTAACAAGTTTCATTATTAACCCAACGACACCGTCTTCTTTCTCGTTTGCACAGTGCATTCCTGGCCAGGCAAATGGTTTGCTTATCATTTTTACCAGCCTCATATTTACAACCTCTTGAATCTTGATCTATTTTCTGAAAATTAGAAACAAATATATAAATATTATCTGTGCTAGTTTAAAGACAGATAGTTACCCTTTTAAGATACACTAGAATTTTATCACAATAATGCATGCCTCCATAGCCCGATGTCTATCCCGATCACCGTATATCGGATTATTTAGCGGGTGTAAAATATCACAACGGTAAGGAGCAACAAAATATACAAATAATTATTAGGGGTTTTATATAGACCGTTTATATAGATCAAGTTGTTAGAAAGCACGAAATGTGTTCATAAATGTTCGCAGAACTTTTTCCTCGATTTACCTGCATCATCCAAAAAAGGGGAATTAACCACTATACGGTAGTTGCTCATTCTTTAATACCTCTCCGATTTGCATTTGATACTTTTTTTTTTATTATTATATATAGTATTTTATTCAACAATGTCTCCACATCTACGTTCTCTTTTCAGCACACGAGTTTCAGAAACTTGGTTTATCGAAATGTAGTCTAAGAAATAAACAATGTTATGAAAGATTTTGAGTTCATTTGTGATCAGATATCAATATTCAATTCAGACTTGTTCTATATGAGAAGTCCAAAACATGAATTTTCTTAAATGATCGGAAAATGATGATGTTAAGAAACGTTTCTTTCTTTTCTTTTTTGTTTAAATTTTACTTTGTATACCAAACAAAGACAGTTGGTGCAGCTCCAACTTCTTACGGATAAAAACATCATGCATGTCATACTGGTGTTAACCTAGTTTTGAAAACTTCATAAACTAAAGCTAGAAAATGATATCTGATTTGAAAAAACCCTTCCCCAACAAGCTAGAAATCACAACTGTTAATGGATAATTAAGACATAACACAATAGAGTCACTTTCTGATCTCAAGGCACATGAATAGATAGAAGGCTTAAACTTGTTTTATGAGATTTAATTCTTCTCTCCGATACGACCCAATCAGTGCAATTTAAAAAGGTACATACAAAAAAATAACTAATTTATTATAAGCAAATGACAAACAACCATAGGAGATCTAACAAGTGCATAGCTTACTTTTGAGTTACTTACGTTGCATCTCCTTCTACAGTTTAAATTGTAAGAATTAACGCCTCTTGTAAACATGTAAAATGTTTGGTACGGTGAAAGACTACTCAGTTGTCTGATAAAATTACACAATCCAATAGATTTCTTCCCATCGGAGCCGGATCTTCCTAAATACAAACATCTTACAATTACAAGTGTTCTATATTACCGAAAGGAACAGTTTAACCTTTAGTTCGAAATGTATTTTGCGTTTGGAGTACTAATTCTTAGCCTAAGAGTTTAGTTTTTATTATTTTCACAATAAATCTTAAGTTTTTATTGGACAAAAAATTTCTTCCTACGAGACGTTTACATTTTCTGACGTTCGACACGCGACGCAATGCATTTGGTTTTTAAATTCTATTGATGCTTTTTGTGCTTTTTTGTTAACTATTTGTTTGTTTTGAGGTTGTGACATAGTGATGACTGCTGTACCCATATTCTGACTTTTTTTTACATATAATTTCTGTTTAGTTCACGCATCGTTATAAATATAACGGAATTTGACGACTGTCATATAAGTGATAGGTTTGGCGCTATAAAACCAGGTTGAATCAACCATTTTCTAATGTAGAAAATGCCTGTTCAATGTTAGGATTATGACAGTTGTTATCGATTCGTTCTTTTGAATTTGCCATTTTATATCTAAATATCTAAAAACTGACTATGAGGGTCAGTTAAAAACAAAACTTTACGACAAAAGAGATTTTACAGACATGTAACCATCATGAGTTTGTTGACCGTTATGGAATATCCGTTATACAGATGATGTCGGATATATTCCTTATGTCGTAACTACAATCCCGCTCCTATTCAACGAATGTGACTTACCAAATTAGACTATTTACCAGCTTTGTAATAACATGAGCAACACAACGGGTGCCAAATGAGGAGCAGAACCTGAAATACCCCCCCCCCCGGCCCCCCCAGTTTTTGAAGGTTTCGTGTTGTTTTTATACTCCTATTTTTTATATTTTATTTATGCATCGTTGTCAACATAATTTAATTAGATGCGACTGTCATACAAGTTAGAGGTTTAGCGCTATAACACCAATCCACCATTTTCTTCATTTGGAAATGTCTGTACCAAGTCAGAAATATGATAGTTGTTGTCCATTCGTTTGATGTGTTTTATTATTTAATTTTGCCATTTGATTAGGGAATTTAAATCGGAAAAAATCCAGAAAATCGTTAAACCTATAGCACAAGAAAAAGGAATTAATTTGTTGTTATATACATTTTAGACTGTGAAATAAAAGATTTCAATTGGGGTAAACTAATGTAAAACATTAAATATAATACATGTATACACATTTTGAGAGGATTTCATTTGCCATGACCAAAACAATCACTGCATCAATCTAAATTTAGCCCGTATATAATATCTCTTGGATTTTGAATATTATTTCTTGAATACAAATGCATTGTTATAATCAAGATACATGTGATAATATGATTTGCATTTGGAAAGTAAACTGATAATTTAATATTGAATATTTATTAAAATATTACCAAAAGAATGTATTTCCACTTCAATTTTTAACAATTGATCTTCATTTTATAACAATAAGCAAATTAAATTCAGGACGTAGTACACTCTATTTGATTTAAAGAGAGGTGGAATTTAACAAAGGAAACATTTAAATTTTTAAAAGTCGATGACAACCTTGCAGCATCCTGGCCAGTGAATGAAAAGTGGCCAACAGAAAATCATCGTAGTACAAAGCATAACAGTGAAAAAAAACTTGTGACTAAGCAAACCCCCCCCCCCCCACCAAAAAAAAAAACAAACAAACAAACAAACAAACAAACAAACAAAACGTGGGAGGTATAATTTGGTGACGACGTATAAACAGCCAAGATGAATAGTACAGCAACATATTCCTTAAACTATTGTCCGATGTATACAAATGAACCGTAATTAGAAAGAAAAAAATAGACTAAAAAGGTTTAGGGGTTTCTGACTTGTAACATGATGACTAATGCGGCGAGGTTAAACACGTTTTGTGAGATCTCCACCCTCTCCTATAGATATAGCAAATGTGGAATAAACAAACACACAACAAAATGCAGACACACTCTGTTCAAGAGAAGTTAAGAGTTCGATGTAAGACTTACTATTAAAATATTTTATGGTGCCTTTATAGCTTGCCGTTCGGTGTGAGACTAGACTTTTACCTGTATTGGTTGACTTGTATAACTAGTGACTTGGATGGCGGGTTGTATGGCACTCATACCACATCTTCTTATATCTGATTACGAAAGTTAAATTAATTTCGTTTACAGAAAGGTATGATTGTTATGATTCGATCAGAACTGTCGATTTTATTCCAAATATTTGTGTTATCCCATATTCAATCAACCTGAATTTACATAATAAAGTAATAGGCCGAACAAGGACATACTATCGACTAAATGTCATACCGAATATTTTTTCATCGGATAGTCAATAAACTTGAATTAACAGAAATAAAGTAATGCGTTTCAATGTCGGGGATATTATTTCCATTTGATTATGTAAATAAAGGCAACAGTAGTATACCGCTGTTCAAACTCATAAATCCATGGACAAACAACAAAATCGGGGTAACAAACTAAAACTGAAGAAAACGCATTAAATATAAGAGAACAACGACACAACACTACAATGTAACACACACAGAAACGGACCAAGCATCAGACAAAATCCCACGAGAATAACAAATATAACATCAAAACCAAATACACGAATTTGGGATAGACAAGTACCGTGACACGTCTTATCGCAATGTGAATTTACTCAAATGTGAATGACGCTTAATTATTTTTAGCTTTATGAGTTTTGAAAGCTTTTCGTCATTAAATTCTGTATTTTACATAGTACCATTGAGACTAACATTCATTTAAGAATTGAATTATTAGATGTAATCAATGTTGTGTTGAATTGACAGTTGTTAGTCCTTTAACTTTTTACTTTGTTTGCGTTTCTTATTTTGTTACCGCTTGATTTATCATTTGAATCTTTTAAGACTTTACTATATGTACAATTTATATGTTGTAGTATATATCAAGAGTTATCCTTTTAGGTCATATAATACGGGTGTGAAACCTTGTTTAACGCCACATTGAGATTATATCAGAAGTAATTGCAAATGTGAATTGATTTATATTCTTCATAATAGCTCAAAGATCAATAAGTATAAAGTTGTGCCATTTCCCGGAATTAACAAGTTTTATACATAAAAAGAGCGGCGATAAATACAACAGGGTAAACATACCCCATTGGAAATAAGCGCATTGCTTTAATTCGCAATACTTCGAAGATACATTTACCAATTTAAAATGTATTTTAAGGACTGGCGCACATAATTTTAGTTATTATTTTTATGTTTCACATTTTTAACATAACTTAAAAATATTTGATATTATTCGTAATACCTTAACTTCTACAATTTACTTACCCATTAGAATATAAGACTTTCCGACAGTAAAACGTACTCCACAGAGCGCACCATTTCCTCTTGTCTCTACAACTACTTCTTGACCAAATCCTTCTGTCACTCCCTGTATAGTAAATGTATTATCGCATGAACGTCTCTTTTCAATTAACATGATAAAAATAGATATTCTAAGATTTGCTTAAACTTGATTACCAGTGAAGCAGACACCTTGATAACAATTTGAGTTAAGAATGTAAAGGTATTTACATATGTATTAAAGATTAAAAATAACATCTGTACACTCTTTCATCATATTCATGGGTTACACCTGAGACTTTTCCTGCAAGTTTATATCTTTTTGTCTAAATATAATTAGGCTGACTAAATTACTGGTGTTGGGAGACAAGGTATAACGTATTACTTTTATCTTGATTATAGAGTAAAAGGGCGAAAGATACAAGAGGAACATTCGAAACTCATAAATCGAAAATAAACTGACACCGCCATGGTTAAAAATGAAAAAGACAAACAGACAAATAAAACTACACAAGAAACAACATAAACTAAAGACTGAGCAACACGAACCCTACAATTTCGGGGTGATCTCAGGTTCTCCGGAAGGGTAAGCAGATCCTGCTCCACATATGGAGTAAGTTTTTTTTTAAAAAGAACTAGATATAAGTTTATTGATTTTCTCTATCTGGTTGGTAAGAATATATAATTCTTGCATACTATATGTCAGCAGTACTTAAACCTTTTGTATTTTAATATTTTATATAATTCTATGTTTAAATTTGTTCAAGTTACATCCCAAAATTATTTAATAACATATTCTTACCTTCATTTTGAAAATTATGCTAAATGTATACTTCCAGATCGCAAAGTTGTTTGCAGTATCATCTGGTGGGCCTGGTATTAATGTCTCCTTGATAACTTTGCCATAGAATACTAGAAAAAGAAAGGAAATGTTGTTGAGCAAACGGTATTAGAATTATAGTACGTACAAGGACGACAATTTGTATTTCTAGGAGGATTTTGAAAATAAATTACTTGCAATTAGCCCAGTAAGAACTGAAAATAAATAACAGATATATAGTAAAGCTATTTTTTATATTCTGTGACTTGACGGGATAGTAGATCGATCCTGAAATTTCAGCATTAGGTGAGAGCATTACTTGATACTTACAGAAATTTTGTTGTTATAAATATGAAAAACGTTCTCACCGGAACTTATTATTTGTTGTTGTTAAAAACATGTCATTTAAAATCTAAATTTCGTAGTGACAACATCTGTTTTTACTTAATTTTGTTTGTTTATGCATCTCAAGCTTGGTTCTTGTTTGAAAACAATACGGCAAACATTGCCCCTAATCTATCTGTCAAATTAAAAAATACAAGTTTATCTTATATGTTCAGGTTATGTTTTTTTTTTTAAATGAACAGTAATACTTGTATTGTGTGATCCATACATGCTGATACATGCAACAATGCTTACAAAATATACAATACCCAGTCAAGCCGGCAACTTCGAGCCTACTCCAACCTCAACCTCCCTCAAAAGTAATCAAAAAGTATACAAGAATAAACGAATTTTAATATAACCTGTTCTCTTCATCATATGCATTATATCTGTGTAATATATGGCTCATTTTTTCAACGATAACAAATATTTTTTTATTCAATCATTTCCTGATATATAAATACCTAACAAGCCAAAGTCGGTGTATGTAGGGTTTTTTTTTTAATTCGAGCGTCACTGTTAAGTCTTTTATTTACGAAATGCATCTATTTGGTGTACTTATTTTAAATATCAGTCCAAATATTTCTTTTCTTGTGGTACTTGCTTTCAAAATGTAGATCATAGAACGTAAATAATACTGAAGCCATTTTTTTTCTTTGAAAACATTGTTGTCTGTAACATGATTTTCAGGTTTACCTTGTTAAACATAATATATAAGATTGATTCCGTTTTGAAGATACAAATGTCAGTTCAGGCCTTTCCTGCAAATACTAATTTTTAAACTTACCGTAGTTAGCTGAACAAAATTGCGATTGAGGGTGCTGGAAACCAAAACATGAACAACCGTGAACATCATCTGTCATCCAAGTTAGGACGATACATAGAAGTAGCACTTTTTGAAACATCCTAGTAATAGTTTCTTTCTCTGGTTTAAAATGTACTACGGTTATTTGAATCATCTTGTCCTTAAATAATTGCACTCCATATGTCATATACATCAAGATCAGGGGATGCTAGAAGGGTGAGTGCACAAAAGAACACAAAATAAACATGTTTGCCATTCAAATGGAGGCTTGAAAAATAGGTGTGACCTCGTATACAATGCAATTTGACTGTTGGGTGCATACATTAGGAACAATCTTACAAACATATATCATAAACATGATAAACGTTACAATCACCCTTCACCTCCCTCGTGAAATATAATCACCTTTTAATTGAGTGAGGAATTATACCAAGTAAAATGTATTCGACGAATTATGTTCTCTAAGCAGCAATATTAATAGGATTGTAAATAAAGTATATGTAAATGTAAATATAACTCTAGTACATTGCAGATGTTAAATAAAACCTCATTTACATCTACCATTTTCCTAAGGTTTTATTTAGATATGTTCTTGTTAACCTTACTTATTCAAATGTTATTAAATATATACATACTTTCACACTAACTAGTAATGTTTCTGTATGATAAGTTATGGAATATTATTTTTTAATAATGTAACTAGTCCATTGATTTATGGGAGTTCGCTCCATTAAACACCGTCTTGTCTCTCTTGTATATGTAAATTGGATCAATTTACAATGGAATCACATGCTCATCCTGATAGCATGCAGATGTTTAATCGAGAAAAGTTTCTCTAATAAAAAGAGGAGATATAATATGATTGGCAATACCACAACTTATTAAATACCAGAATCAAGATGATATGAATGTAAGGAATGCTGGATCAAGGTAGAGCCCTTGATATGAGCAAACACTATACTGAAAGGTTAGCTGTAAAGGGCCAGACCATGTATCCCAACACAATAACAACAACAAAAATACGTGTTGTGACGTATAAAAAAATACATTTCTACACATTTATGTCTTGGGAGATAAAATCATAAAAAAATACAGAGTTCTTCCATTTACTTTCACACTTTACATGTTTTAGACATATTGATGATGTGTCACACATTTCCCTTTTTCATTGGCGCTATTACATGTGTATACGTATCCGATATCTATATGTTTCTAAATCTTACACGATTGCTACTTTTCCTGACATGTTGATTATTTTAATTTTATCAACGTGTGGTTCGTTTGATCTCTATTCCTTATTGTTCAAAATTGGAATTTGTGACGTCGAATTTCCTTGCTTACCTCTGAATTTCCTATTATGATGCCATGGAGAAAGGCAACCATACCTGTTGACGCCACATAGAAAGAACAAATATTTTTGCGGATCAATTATAAGGAAGGATATAATTTGTCTGCATATTGTTTAAAAATTATTAGAGAAACAGATTTCATCACTGAATCTCGTGTAATACGATAGTTATCCACTTTTGACAGTTACATTTTAAATATTTAAAACGATCGGCAAGCCTCGCGTTTTAAATTTAAAAAAAATACTGTCTCGAGTGGAAAAATATCGTATCAGACTCGATGCAGTGATAGATAAAATTGAGAAAGGAAATGAGGACAACAAACCGAATGAGAGCAACCAACAGCCGAAGGCCACCAACGCCATCACGAGTTGGTTGACCGTTATGGAATAACCGTTTCACAAATGATTTCGGATATGTTCCTTACGTCGTAACTACAATCCCCTTCCCTTTCATGAATGTGACCTACCGAATTAGACTATTTACCGGATTTGTTATCACATAAGCAACACGACGGGTGCCACATGTGGAGCAGGATCTGCTTACCCTTTCAGAGCACCTGAGATCACCCCTAGTTTTTGGGGGGTTCGTGTTGTTTATTCTTTAGTTTTTTATGTTGTGTCATGTGTGCTGTTTTTTGGTTGTCTTTTTCATTTTTAGCCATGGCGTTGTCAGTTTGTTTTAGATTTATGACTTTGACTGTCCCTTTGGTATCTTTCGTCCCTCTCTCATAGATGATGTAAAATCTAGTTGATGTATGAATATCAGAAATTTTAATACTGTTATTAATGATGTACGCAATATGATAGGTGTACAGATACAGTAAAGGGTCAAATTTCAAATAAGACCACAGAGTATAAAACGTATAAAGCTTTAAAGATTAGCCCGAGAAAATTTTATTGGCTTAGATTAAGATGATATAAATCAGGCATATTGAGATTTTGAAAAGGCTGTGGTAAAAGTTTTAGACCAACATGATCCCTTGAAAAAAGAAAACAATGTAAACAACCAGCACCATTTATGA
Source organism: Mytilus galloprovincialis (assembly GCF_965363235.1). Lineage (NCBI taxonomy): Eukaryota > Metazoa > Mollusca > Bivalvia > Mytilida > Mytilidae > Mytilus > Mytilus galloprovincialis. Next base: position 45,254,211 of record NC_134842.1, on the reverse strand, counting down.
ACTAGGAACTACGAACATCAGTGTACAAAAAAAAGACAACTGTACAACAGGTATAACAAACAAAAATTAAGTATTGACTTTGAACTATATAGACAACAGAGAAATCTACTAAATAAAATAACAAAAAAATCCATCAATGCAGCATTGTAGGCAGAAATTCTCATAAAAGTGGTTGCGTTAATTGTTCTCTGTCATATTTATAATTCTTCAACCGATTGTTCATAAATCGGACAAAATTTTTTTCTCATTTTATTTTGTTTACATTATGACATGTCTGTGGCTTTTATATACGATTTTAACTATATTGTATGTGTTATGCTCTTTGGGGAAGACTATACAGTGAACCATTGTTGCTTACACCCAGGCCAGTGAATATTTGCTCTATTAAAGGGGCACTAGCTATATCTACGAGATGCATACAAACATTAAATTATTATCATGTTTTTTTATTTGTTCAATCATTAATAAAAATAAAATAGTGAAATAATAATTGGCTATTAGTAGCCTGTGTGGTTCAATTTTGTCCCCCAATAAACCTAGGTAACATCGATAATGAATCATTCACTTGCGAATTAATAATTACACCTCATTGAATCCTTATTCATGTAAACTTCAATTTAAACCCTACGCTAGTGATATATTATGCATGATTTTATGCGTGTTAGGCTATTAAAAGAATGTCAAAATTAAATGTGAAACATAAAGGTAAATCATTTGATTGATTAATTCGATCCACCAAAAAAAAAAAAAAAAACATTTGTATACAGGTAAAATCGAAAATTAACTTATTTTTTAAACCTCAAAATTTGAACATAACAAACACAGAAAAAACCATTTTCACAAGGTACATATCTATTTATATTTTATTTATTATATATCGTGTTATGCATGTTATGAGATCGTTGGTGGTTTCGGGGTCATCTCGATAGTAAATAAGATGGTGTCTAGACTAAAATACACACGAAACGAAGCTACATCTTTCAGAGCCAATCTCTGTAAATTGTTTATTATAGACTTTTAATAATTTGGATAAATGTTTCGCATTGTTATAAATTGAATATGAGAATTTTTAGTCAAATCGGTGAACATAAGTTTTGCACCTAGTGCCCCTTTAACACCTACTCATATCAAATCTACTTATTTCTATTACAATGTATAAAGGATTATTACACTTATCGACAATGACTGCTTTATAACATATTAGATAAATAAAGCAACTGTGTCAAATCAATATCGACGGAGTTTTGACGACAAAACCAAACAAGTACATACTTACACAATATTGTATGCAACCAGACGTTTCTATGGTGTTTTCTTGTTTCAAAAGGTTTTAATGATATGTTGTAATACCATTTTTTCTGATAAACACAATGACTGTATATGTCTCCGATTTATGAGTTCGAATATTCCTTCTTTGTATTCCATCTTTCCTCCCAAAACAAGTTCAGTTGCATTATGAACTTTTATCTTATACCAGCTGAAACCCTAAATATTTTAATAATATTTCTAATCGGATACTAATATGTTGTTATCATTAACTTTATCATGATCTGATATTTATTTAGGACTCCAAAATATGCAAAATACTCGCGTCAAACAAACAAAAAATGCAACTTGCTAAAAATTATGATTAACTTCAAATGTAACTGCATTGTCAACGCAGAATAATCATCATATACCACTGGTTGTACAATATCTAAATTGTCAAAAAAATTACGATTATATTCAAAGCAAGTAGATGACGTTAATTAGTTCCTGCTTTGCTCTACATTATATTGCAGTATGTCTTGAACTACATTACTGTTGATCAATTGAAGAAAACGGTCATCTTTTAAATTTTCAAGTTGAGAAACAGTTTTTATTGTTGATATATGATATCTCCAGGTCCTCCTTTGTTCGGCAGCAAAACCTTGCCAAAACTGCGATTCTGTGCGAACTGCTAATGTTCGCAGACACGTCCGATCATAATGTTGACTTTAAATCATATGCCTCTCTGAACATTCATAACTATCACATCACATTTTAGAGGTGAAAAGTAGTAAGGCAAATATAACTTCCCTATCTAATTTACCATCATTTTTTTAATTAGTTTTAAATATGTTTGCATTGACAGCCCTTTAAGATAAATCAAATGCTTTATAACAAGATGTATCAGGGAATACATAGAGCTCAAAGTATTTAGCACTACTGTATAATTTAACAAGTTAAGCCGATTGTATTTTGTAAATGTATTTTATCACATATTTGTTACGAATACGTTGGGTTTTGAATATGCAATAACCTCAAAATTGCCCGGGGCAAAAAAGAGTTATATTGATATTGTGCCCTGATTCCAAATGACGCCATATCAGTTTTTTTATAAATACAACCATATCAATGACAATTCGGGTGAGCACAGACAGTGCTGACTACCAGGATTGTGATACCGTCGGGGAAATAAATTTCCACCAGCAGTGACATCGACCCAGTGGTTGTAAATAAACTCATCTTAGATACCAGGACTAAATTTTGTCTATACGCCACACGCGCGTTTCATCTTCAAAAGACTCATCAGCGACGCTCGAATCCAAAAAAGGTTAAAATGGCCAAATAAAGTACGAAGTTGAAGAGCATTGAGGACCAAAATTCCTAAAAGTTTTGCCAAATACAGCTAAGGTAATTAATGTCTGAAGTAGAAAAGCCATAGCATGCATAGTATTTCAAAAAATTCAAAATTTTGTAAACAGTTAATTTATAAATATAACCATAACAATGACAATTCGTGTCAGCACACAAAGTGCTGACTACTGGGCTTGTGATAACCTTGGGGAAAAATCTTCACCAGCAGTGGCATCGATCTAGTGGTTGTAAAGACACTCATCATAGATACCAGGACTAAATTTTGTATATACGCCAGACGTATAATCGATGCTTAAGACGCGTCAAGTGAATCAACACATATATCGACACAATCATTGCCAAAAAAAAACCACAAAAAAAAAAAAAAACAACAACAAAAAATAACAGAAGGACAAGCATAAGTATTTATACCACTACATTAACAACGAAAAAAACCCGACAACTAAGTTATCGAATCACAAAGACAACCAAGGGTAATATAAGGTGCCTAATTCACATTTGACACGTGTCTAAATTGTGAAATACTGTCACTCTTATATTGTAGATTTACTTTCCAGCTGAACAAATATGTTAAATTCACCATTTATTACATTAGAAAAAGCCGGTACCACGTTAGGAATATGACAATTGTTTCCAAATCGTGTAACGTGTGTCAGCTGTTGAATTTGTCATTTCTGTTATGATTTTTGCTTGGAGTTTTGTATTTTTTTTAATATTTTTTTTTACCTCAGTGAATTACAATTTTAACCAGATAATTAAAATCATGTAAACAACATTATTTTAATGAGAAAACAGTCATGTACAAGTACATCAGAAAGTCTGACTAATAGTTTCGTTTACTGGTTAATCATTAAGAAAACGTACATGTTGGTTGATTTCATTACCACGTTAACATTCTTCATTATTAACCCAACGACACCGTCCACTTTCTCGTTTGCACAGGGCATTCTTTGCCAGGCAAATGTTAAGTTTGTCATTTTTAACGGGCTCATATTTACAACCTGTTGAATCTGGATCAATTTTCTGAAAATGAGAATGAATATAACAATAGTATATCTAGATCTCAGAAAAATGTGCAGGTTATAGACAGATAACTATCCTTATATGATTATTATAGATGACTGCTAAAGGCCCAACGACAAATTAATATGCATATTCAGGACGTAAACGTGTTAATGTTTTATCAAATTCACCCAAATTCGTACTAAATCGGTATCCTGAGCTGGATTTCTAACATGCTAGTGCCTAAGGTAATATTCATTAATATAATTGACATTATTTTTGCTGAAATTGGAGGTAGACATTTTCAACAAATTATCGGCATTCTTATGGAAATAAGCTGTGCGCCTTTCCTTGCCGACCTCTGATTATTTTCATATGAGTCGGTGTTCCTTCAGACACTCATTAAAAACAAGATCAAAGAAGCCAGGTCATTTAATTTCACATTCAGAAATATTGATGTTCTTTCCATTAACAATCCAAAATTTTTTGATTAGGTCCCTTTAATATATCCCCAAGAACTAGAAAGTTACGAAACAACAGACACGGCTTCCTCCCCCTCATTTTTAGACCTCGAATTAGACAAACACGGTCATCTCAGTTCCAGAATCTATAACAAACGAGACGATTTGATTGAAATTATCAATTTTCCCCAATTTGCTGTCGGTGTGAAAACTTTGCCTGCGTATGGGATATATATATTTCCCAACATATTTGTTTTTCAAGAGCTTGCAGCTGCTACTCAGACTTTGTAAAACGTCAACAGTGTCCGAGTAGAAAGTACCAAGACATTGTTGATAAATATTCCGTATCAGTTTCACAAAAATATATGATGGGCTTGAAGTATATATATTCTGGGTACTGAAGTTGTTAATCATCTTATTTAATACCTTGTCATAGAATAAAATCCATTTAACGTGGCTTTGTTCTAATGCACAACCCGTCATTGTGCTATTGTGCTATGGTAAATTCTTATATTCTTGTCTTTCATTTTTGCTAATGTGCTTTGTGTATATGCCTTTTTGAGTTTCGTTGTTACATAATTCTTTGTGTTATCAGTGGCGGCTCCAGCGGGGAAGAGGTGTAGACGGGGCTTGAATCTCCCTTTTGTTTTGGACGATCAATACATTGGAATGGGAGCATATAGTTTTCCCCACTTACTCTGGGTTGGGATCACCACCTTTTTAAAATGGCGGATCCGACCCTGTTTTTATTGTGATTAAGACATTAACACTATGTTGACAGCTGTACCTAATTTTTTGACAACTGTTCGTTTTGTTCATTTTCTATATAAGGAAACGTTTGTATTAAACTGTTATCCATTCGTTTGATGTGTTTGAGCTTTTTATTTTGCCATTCTATTAAGGAATTTTTGTTTTATATTTTCCCCGGCGTTCGGTATTTTTTTGATTTTACGTTTTACTGAAGGGAGACACATCCCATTACTCGGACACATGATTTTGACTCCGAGTCTATAAGTCTGTGCTATAACTCCTTAATGTCGTGTGCAAAAAAAAAGAAGCATTAAATTGCAATTTGAAAGTCTTTAGTTTACCTGAACTCATGTCCACCTACACTCGTGGCGAGCACTAACACACGAACGCCGAAACGGACAATTGGTTTTCGAAGATACACTGGTTTTATCAGAACCATGTTTTTTTTCTACAAGTTTTCCCCAATTGTTTGCTAAATCTAAGTGTCGGTAATTGCATAGAAAGGTATGTAGCTGTCTTATATTTTATCCCATTTATTTGATTGTTTATTGTAATGCCATCGTGTAATGTTGTAATTTTAATCTTATAATTAGCACTGCCATTAAAGCGGGAGGTTTGGCAAGCCACAAACCAGGTTCAACTCATCATGTTTTCATCAAATGCCCTGTACTAAGTCAGGAAAATGGCAATTGTTCCGTTAAAGTCGTTTCTATGTGTGTTACGTTTCGTTGTTGTGTCGAAGTTCTCTTATATTTGATACGTTTCCCTCAGTTTTAGTTTGTAACCCGCATTTGTGTTTTTTTTTCTCTATCGATTTATGAATTTTGAACAGCGGTATACTACTGTTGCCTGTATATACTACGAAAATTAGAGCGAGAGGCTTGCCCCAAGCTCTTATTTTCATAGTATATACCTTTCTATACAATATCCAATTTAGCACATATTTACAACTTGAGTAATCCTGTAATTAGTCTATTGATATGTTTTGGCTGACTATATGTAGCTCATTTGTATAGTTTTGTAAAACTACTCACTACTATCATTGTAAGATATTGACTCCAGAATGAAAAGATTGTAATCATGGTGTAAGGCCACACCAATTTAATTCCTTGTTCGACGGACCCGCCCGCACATATTTTTTTATTTTTTTTATATTCCCGCTTCCCGCATCCGGAAATGTAATCTTGTCCATTTCCCGCACCGTTTTTTTGTAAATGATATAAAAAGATATCAACATTTGTTTTTAAAATCACAGTCTAAACCTGTATATAACGATTTTAAACCTATAAGCACCCCACCACACTGTGTAAATATCTGTCAGAATATTTGTTTCAGCATGAAACCAATTTATCCAAAATGGGAGTGCTCCGATATAAATATATAACAGCGGAAACACCCGTAAAGAACAAAACGTTGCTTTCTTTTCCCCTTACTCATCACTAGTAGCACGATTTCAGTCTGAAACGGTCATTTTGGTCTGATCACATCTTGATTGACTGGATTTACCGCTAGAAAAAATCGTCAAGATATTTAAGATCGTTAAGTCGCCGTTCAGATCGATAGCCTCATCAGGTAAATCAGTTCGTTAAGGCATGTCAAGACGGAAAAGACTGAATCGTCTAGCGGGTTGTTCAGACCCGTTAAGACCGTGTCAGACCAAAACAGACCATGGATACAAAAGAACGTTAAGAGGCTGTCAGACCGTGTTCAGTCGTGTTCCGATTTTATTAATTTGGACACAAAACGGGTAAAACTTTCCCAGTGTTTATCAGGGGTTGCTCCCCTTTTAAGAATAAAATTAAAATTAAAAAGAAGACGGTATATGTTAACTGAAAGTCTACCATGTCCACTTAATTAACTAAAGAAATAAACAATTCTAATTCATACCTCTTCCTATTTAATTATTTAACATTTTCTATATTAAAAAAAACATAAGTGGTTCAAAGTCATACTGCTGCGCAAACCGCGGCGAATTGAGTTTAAAATCAACCGATTGCCGAAATAATATTTCTTTATTGAATATAAACATCAAAAACTTTATATTTTAAAATGGTTTACAAGTGATTGTATATAAATATTTATGCAATTATAGACTAGTGCCGTGGTAAAAAATTTGTCAACTTGACGTTACTGTAACAGATAATTTTCATACCCTGAAAAATTACGGATGTCGGGATTAACACTTGAAAACGTAATCTAAATATGTTTAATTAAATTGTTGATGTTACTTTTGTTTAATATTGTAAATAATATGCATTATCATTTAACTTTTCATGTTTTCTATATAAATTTCATTTAAGTTATTGTAAACTTGAGACAAGGAAATACTATAACAGTACTATGTATGTCTTTTGTCGTTTTCTGTTTATTGTCATAGCATTGTCCGTTCATTTTTGCCAGACTTGTACATTTGATTTTCCATATTTGTTTTTATTGTGTCTATAATCCAAAAGCCATTTATAACTTTCTTACATACCAGATTTAGAAGCATTCGTTAAAAAATAAAGGTTTAATATTATTGCAAAAGTCTGTGAATTATTGAAAATAGGACGTTCCGGAAAACACAAGTCGCTATATTAAATGCTTGTAAATCTCTGTTACATGTGGTGCGCTTCTATTTAAATACCTTTCTGTTAAATAAGAAAGTGTAAAAACAGTTATTGAAATCCGGTTGAAAAAAAAGGGAAAACGAATAGTGACTATTTAACTTATTTTTCAAATATCGAATACACAAATAAATCTCTAACTATCCACGCTTGCAATTTGTTTTTACTGACAGGTGTCTGCTGGCATTCGATTGGATATCAGTTTTATGTAGGCGTAACCATTCATCCCATTTATCCAATCAACTGTCTTGTGTGCGATCTCATACGGTTCACATAGTCTAGTTTTTTATAATGATAACGATAAAAATTATTCGTGCAGAATATACATACACTATAAAACAAAAATATCCTGTCCAAAAATGACTTACGAGACACCATATTAACCAAATAACTATTGAAAAACTAAGACAGCATACATATAAAATATTATCATTCATAACAATTACTATTTAAAAGGGAAATATTATACTATTAGTATCATGGTCCAAGCATTTTAACAAATTTATCAAAAAAGGACGTTGTTGCAATGGTGTGACAGGGACTTTACGGTGCGTCTAAAATAACCTAGACCGCCTCGGTGCACTATAAGCTCTCGAAACTGCACTAAGACAATGATGGAACAGGCACCATGGAACACTATAGCGAACTTTCTAAACTAATGAAATGTCCATGTGTAGAAAAGTGATCTTACTATATAATGTACGGACATTTAGACTTATTCACTAGCTGTGATATACAGTAAAAGATTTAGCAAGGATAGCAAGGATACAAAAATTACGATATAAATACCGCTAAAAATTCAAAGGGAAGTGTACGCTATGTCGCCCGGAATCCGACACTGACCTGGCAAATTACGACATAATTAATTTTTAAACCATTAGCAACTTTGTAAACAAATATATAGAAAAAATGTCTTTTATTTTCCTTAAACTTGGAATATTATGATAATCAGATAAAGGTAATTTCTGTCAAAAAACGTATGTTACGAAATAATTGAAATCGGATTAAGTTTAGATTAGATTTGTGATCGTTGGAATTTAAATAATCTATCTCTTTATAATTACCTTTTTTAATCAAACGGAACACATACTATAGGAGATGTGGGATATATTTCAATTTGACAGCAACCAAACGACAAAAAATCATAAATGAATCAAGAGCGCATGTTTAGTCTTCAACAAGAAACAGGTGTCTACACAAAAGGTCAAGGTCTGAATCGTCATAAGTTTGTATAAAATTTGTAAATAAAATAAATAAAAAACAATTATATGAATGAGTCTTAACAACTAAATATTCATTATTTACACAAGTTCGAATGATCTAAATAATCTACATTTTTTTATCGTTAGAGACACGTTTGTAAAGCTCATTTTCTGTTCTCTTAAAAAATTTGACTTCTTTTTTTTTCATTTATTACCTACAAAAATTGCTCAACCTTTCATTCTGACAGCGTGAAAGACCAAAACCAAGGTAACACACTATTATAAGTCATAGTATTCGAAAGCAGGAGATTAGTACTCTATCAGACAAAACTGCAATCACGTTTACCAAATACTTAACCAACGCACCACAAACTAGTGTTTTGTACTAAGGCAAACTGGGATTAATTATATATATATATTTTGACAGCTAAGGCGAAATGAGAATAAGCCGTTCACACGGTGTCTTCCCGATTGTCCCACTTTTTGAAATTACAGGTAAAAAGGTAATGAAATTTTGTGGGACAATTGGGAATATGTTTGTGGGACAATTGGGAAGTTTAGATGTGGGACAATTGGGAACTGTTTTTATAATGATTAATTTGTTTTTATAGCGTGTTGCAGTTAATCAAAGGTTACAAATCAATGTAACTTATAAAATATGAACAAAATAAGAACAAATAATAATATTTACAATTGAAGTATCATATAATATGATATGAATAAGTCTTTTAAAAAAAATTAAATTTTTTAGTCTAAGATGGCATATTTTTTTTAATTATTTTTTTTTCGCTTTGAACTAGAAGTCAGTACTGCGAGTACTCTCAGATCTGTACTTAGTGTCTTTGTTGTGGTGATGTCCCAAGCCAGGAGCCTGAAAGTCAGTGGTTGTCGTCTGTTGCCGTGTAACATATTTGTTTTTCGTTCATTAATTTGTACATGAATTATGCCATTAGTTTTCTCGTTTTACATTAGTCATTTTGGGGCCTTTTGTAGCTATGTGGTATGGGATTTGCTCATTGTTGAAGGCCGTATCGTGACCTATAGTTGTTAATTTCTGTGTCATTTGGTCTCTTGGGGAGAGTTGTCTCATTGACAATCATACCATGTACATCTTCTTATTTCTTATGGAAGTCTGGCTCTTCTTAATAATTGGTGAAGAGTCCTGTTGACTGCAAAAACAATGGGAAAATTTGAAAAACAACCTTTAATAGTGATTCTTGGAAAGGCTGATCTGGAAAAATTCTAGACAGCAGCAAATTTAGAGAAAATAGATGGGGGTACAAGAAATGATTTTACAAAAAGCATATGCATCCCATATAAAAAAAAATCTTGCAAATTTCTCAAATATGTATTTTTTCAATCAATTATAACAAAGAAGTTGAAATAATAAGATTTGTGTTCTAAAAAAAGAGAAAATTCCAAAATTGACAAATTGACAGAATGGTCAATTTGACACAAAAAGCAATACAATTTTATAAAATTTCTTATATCAACACCTACTTCTAGTTTTTTTTAAAGTTAGATCTATTCAGATTGGTCCACTCTATCTTTATTGAAAGTATGAAAAAAAAATAAAGTTTAATTGTGAAACTGTGATTTTTTTTTAATGATAATAGCCCAAAAATCGATAACATTTGATGAAAACGGAGAAATTCGTCAGAATTGAGTACTTTCAAATGGCTGTAGCAAAAATAAGTGCACCACTATATGATTTTCGTCACCAATTATTTTTCTAGAGTCATATGTAAACCCAAAAATCTCGTTTAGAAAAAAAGTTTAATTCAAGACCTTAAAAGATTTGCTTCATATTTATCAGAAATATCATATTTTTTTAATCAAAAGTGTATCAATCTAATGATTTAAAAAACTTTTTTTTTATACTTTTATAAATTAATATTAAATGTGCAATAATTAATTCTTGTTTATTTAGCAAAACAAACAACAGTTACCTTGTTTATCTAAGAACATTTTACTACAAAAAATAATGTGGGACAATCAGAACTTTTCATGTGGGACAATTAGAACTCTAAAATTTTAAAAAGTGGGACAATCGGGAATAAACCGTTCACACAGTGTTTTCACAAACCGGTATTTTCTTCGCCCAGGGATATGAATTTGACATTAAAAGTCCCTCAATAACTTTACAAGGTGTCTTCCTCCTATTCCCACTTTTTAAAAATACTATTCCTTCTATTCCCACTTGCAAATAACAATAGATGTTTTGATAAATAATGTGTTTTTATAACAATTAGGGTTAATTAGAATTTCACCTAAGATTTACCTGTAAATTTTTTAAAGCATAACATATTTGGTACACTGTTTAGGTATAATACCTTGTTTATTTGTAATATGTTTCTTTTTTCATCAAATAAATACTTAAAAATAGAGAAAAAATATGATAAATAGATTGGAGTTAGATTTATTTTTAAACTTTTGAATTTGTACTTAAAAATCTAGAAAGGTATAGAGATATATAAATAAGGATATCTGCCGGTCATCCAAAATAAATATTTCTGAAACTCGAAAGTAAGTTAAACTTTAAATAAACGATAATTTAATGCTTTTGGTGATTCCTGTTGGCTTAAGATGTGGAATAAAAGTATACTTTAAAATATAATTACTTGGACCAATAATCAAAGATATAAAATAATGGGTGAAAACTATTAACTTTACTTCATTATTTATTTTGTTTTAAAAAAACAGAATTCATACAGATGCAAAAATAACTTATTACCTGTTCTAATAAAAACAGACACTGGTCAATTAACAGTTGATTAAAAAATGTCTGTACAGAATAATCGTTTGTTTGCACAAGTTTCCCTTCTATTCCCACATGAAATTTTACCTTTTCTTACCAGATTTATCAAAAGTGGGAATAGAGGGAATGAACCCTTTACAATACCCGGCCGTGTCATTTCCGTATATTGTAGGTGGAACGTGTAATATACACAATGAATTTCATACACCAGACATACCAATACAGGTGAATTTTACCTTTTTGGAGGACTCCGAAGAGGTGGTGCATTGCATGTGCGCTAAGTTTGAAAAAAATTCCAATCTTTTATTTGGGGTACGTCTGAATACCGCTAATGACCTCCTGAGTGCACTCAGGACATACAATGTGCACTCAGGATCCTTCATATTCATCGTATTTGCACACAGGATGGGTGCATATATTCGTTACACGCTGCTTATCTAAGAGTTAAATTTTGGTAGAATTTGAAATAGAACTTAGATAGATTTGTTAATTCTTATGAGAAAAATGACACCAATTACTGAGCCGTTTATTATCCAACCAAGCAGGAAAGTCCCTGAATCGACAAAATTGATCGGATTATCTTATTTTTGTTAATGAATTGTGTTGTTAGTACTGGTCCGGGAACACAATTATCCCCCTTCAATTTTCGTTGTCCATTTTCGTTCACAAATATAGTTCCCTTTAATTTCAATATATTTTTTCTTAAATTTTTTTTTTGCCTTTCCTTTGAATTTTTCCCCATTTTTTTGCTATAATGTGAATGTAAGGTCATCTAAGAGAATTTCTGTAAAATTTCTTTTTGATATTTTGAGCAGAAATGAGTGATTTGGTTAGGTAAACATAGGTGGGACTTCCCCTTTTCGTAAGCTCTCTGGCTTAACCCATACTGGTGTCCTTGTGTTTAGAATTAGAATTTAGAATATTTAGAATTTAACCTTAATAAGACAGATCAGTATCTAAAAAAGAATACTTAAATGAACGAATGAACTTTATTACCTTAGAACTACATTTCATAGTAACAGAGAAAATATATATTTACAATTATTAATACCAAGGATTTGTATAGTAAGAAGGATTGGAATCTCGTGGGCTTTTGCATAGACTGTAGTATAACATCTTCTGCGGCGCGAGATTTTGTGAGATTACCCGTGATGCATCTGGAAAATGCTAAACTAGCTCTGATTAATGGCTGACATTTGCATCACCTAAACAAATAGACATCGATATGTAAGTATCTACAATCTATATTTATCAAATATTATGCTTGAAATAAGAAGTTTAAAATGGTTCTGGTGTTATGAATAACTTTTACGATCGCAGTAAGAATACACGGCTCCATAGAATTAATTTGCATATTGACCGAAGTGACCTCACCCTATCCCGCCTATTGGGCGGTCCTATCATCATTTTCTATTTTTATACTCCTTCCTCAAAAAACGGAGATGAGTGATAAAATTTATATTTTCTGATAGATATATGATTTCTTCGTGTATTGAGTAAATTTTGTAGTGATTGATGCATTAGTTTTCCTATTTTTTTACGCTTCTTTGAGTTGATTACAACAAAAATGGCGTTCTGGAGCGAAAATGGGGGTGGCTTGGGAAAAATGAATAAAGTTCTTCAATTGGCCTAGATTAATGTTCAAACATGTTTACAAACGTAAAACATTGGTGATAAAGTGTATTGAAGAAAGCTCAAACCGCTAAATAAGGGAATTGTGATACTTTTCTGTCTTTAAACATCAATGTGGTTCTCAGATGAATCGCAATTTACCAGGCCTAAATTGGGAGGGGATCCAGTTGTCATAATAATCTTCCTTCCTGTTTATACCGAAATGAAATCGTTAAACCATGTGTTTTGAAATAGTTTTACATCAATTTTAACTAGCCATGTTCCATAGAAAACTCCATAGATTTGCCTTTGCCGATGTGGAAAGGGACAATGCATGGATGGTAATATTTTCAAATTTTCAGCCCAGTGTTTACCAGCATCATGGTATTGTGAACGTACATTGTGTACAAATGAATGTACATTTTTACTGACATCAAAATAACAATACACCAACACAGCGCATCTACTTTAATGCCTTTAATGATGTATGGGTAGTGCTGTTTTGGTCTTCATTATAAATCACTGCCCCCCCTTTTATTATGCATGTTATTATTATGGACTCCCTTCTTCTCTATCTGTTTATACCACATATCACATGCATTACAAATTTAAGTCCAATTAATTATTATGCCTGTTAATTATGGCATTTTGCTAGGCTAAATAATGTTTTCCTGCAACAACTTCAAATCCAACAATGCAATGAAAGATGTTTCCTGCAACGGTGTCAAAGCAAAAATCAAAATAGCCTTGCAAGATTTTTTCCTGCAACGGCGTCAAAGCAAATAATTAAAATAGCAAGACATCATAATTTTTTTAAACCTGTGCATTACAAATGTACCCGAGCTTTATCTTTTCTAGACCGAACTGCTCTAAACTATACTTCAGTCAAGTCCAGTTAGAGTTTTATATATATAATATATAAAGGATATTCTGTTATCTAACATTTATTCCTTTTATTGTTATTTTTGATTTTTTGTTTGTTTGCGACATCTTTTGATCCTACAATATTGCAAAACATTTTATTTTAAAACAATAGAAACATTGCTACAAATATAAATTATTCCTGAATTTGCATAAACCCATAGAAATCTAACATAAATTTTGCAAATATAATTATTCGAGCAGAGATCTTGAGGTAGTATTGCTATTGTTAACGACATATTTGATATTGGAATTGTTTAAGCCATATGATATTGCATTATTATTGCCACATGTAACTATATTACACCTTTTTTCAGTATTTTCCAAAATGCTCAAACTGGTGAATGTTAAGAAGAAAAGTCTAGGCACAAGGATTCAAGTCCCCAAAAAAGTCTAAGCAGTTGTGTGCAAACAGCAGTTGGCCATTCATGCACTTATCGTGTGGACTAACATATATACATGATATATATGGCATGCCTTCAAATAGAAATAGAAATACTAGTGTACAACTGAATGCCACTTTTGACCAGAACGTTCCTCTGAATATCATTTATGGAGGATATACCAACAATGTTTCATTGGATCATTAACATTTAATCTCTTCTACCTAAACTTGAAAGCTACGCTTTGTGTGTAGGGAACTTTGATAGTGACTTGATAGATGATCATGTGATACATTTTTTTTGTACCTGGGTTAAATTGGATTATTTCTATATTTTAATATAAAAATAAATCATTGAACATCTTCTTTTAAATTCCATTACATGCCAGATTCATTTAATACTTCAAATCTGCTTGGTGTTGAGTGTATATTGACGATGTACATGTATGTGTAGTAAAATAAGCAAGGAGACATGGGATATGATTGAAATGAGACAACTATCCATTCAATATCAAATGAAGATTTTAAAAACTAGTAGTCTACATGTACAATGATTGAATCAATGAATGTATGTCAATCACCATCAACAAAACCCATGCAGCATAGCAGGTCGATAAATATTATCACATGAAACCAACAGCCCATACATAATACATGCACAAAAAATTGTTTTTATACCAAATTTGAAGTTAAGACATAAGAGTTAAGAGATGCGGGATGTGGTATGATTGCCAATGGAATGAGACCGCTCAGTTCACCAAAGAAACAAATGATGTTGATGTAAGCAATTATTCAATCTATTGTTATTTCTTATCTTGATAGACAAAAAATTGTTTTACATGTATTATACAGTATATTCGTAATTATGAGCTATAAAATCAATACATGTACAAGGCAAAATTGTACAAAAAGTATCTTCTGTTAGACAATAACCATTTTTTGTTATCATGTCCGTCTTAACAAAGACATTTATTGAAAAAATAGTTTTTATCTCAAATTTGAAGTTAAGACCTAAGAGTAAAGAGATGTGGTATGATTGTCAATCGAATGAGACATCTCAGTTCACCAAAGTTCAAATGATGTTGAAGTACCGGTAAGCAATAATTCAATCTTTCCTTGATAGACAAAAGTCAGTGTTGTACATGCATATTAGTAACTGCGCTATAAAGTCAAAACAAGGCAAAATTGTACAAAAAGTATCTTCTGTTAGACAAGAAACATTTTAGTTATGTTTACAAAGACATTTATTGATAAATATCTATAAACACTACAGTTTAGACCTACCAAGCATGAAAGTTACAAACAGAAAAGTATTACTTTTGTTTTAATACTTGATGTAAACTGCTGTTGCATACCTCATATGAAAGTGTACCAATGTACAATCAGAAAAAGATAGTCTTCTTTGATATATGAAAAGTCGCTTTTTTCAAGTTAATTTCTGTATTATACGTGAATATTACATAACCAGGAATAATTCCATGACTGACTACTTGAGAGGCCGTTATACATATATATGACATGTATGACAGAGAGCTGACACTATGAAATTGCCCTATCAAATTCATGCACAAATTGTTGAAAGTTCTCTGATAAGAAACAAAAGTGCATTTAAAGAAGTAATGTTATTAGTACAATTAAAAAATTTTGCTTGCATTGATAATTTATAACACACTGGCTAACGTTTCTTTTATGCCTATATATGTTTATGACGATTGAAACCGGCTACAGTAACATGCAGAGGCAGTTATATAGGGTTTACCAGTGGGCTCCCTCTTTAACAGTACTTGTTCCAAACTTATGATAATGACTAGCCACTATGTATATAAAACGCAATGCAGTAATTCGTCCTGAAATGTGTTGTCAGTTCTTTTTTGCCACAAAAAATGTTTTGCACCTGTTTCTCGAGATTGAAAGAGTTTCCGAAGATGCAAATTCGCATATATAACTATAATGACATAATTTACAAGAATAAGATTTTTTAAAATTTCTTTGACAATTGACTGAAAATAAAAAAATACAGAAGTTAACATACAAACACATTGTCAACTGCCGTTATACACATTGCATTACAATGTCCAACAGTTAAATTATGCTTTTTCGTCAATTGAAACTTGAGTGAAAATCAATAATTATTACGTTTAAGAATGAATAATGTCCTTAACCATTACAACATTGTCTATACGTGACAAAAATAAGAACACAACTCGATGCATGTGTACAAAAAATCACGTTCCGATATCGTAAGTGACGAGTAGTAGTAGTAGTAATAGTGGCGAGTACCGAAGTCTCGCCGCGGAAAAGAGATTACGATAAACCGCGAGATTCCAATCCTTCTTACTATACAAATCCTTGTTAATACCATGCACATTGGTTGAAAAAAAAAACTTGATTTAACTTGCATGTAGCTT
The DNA here is from genome assembly GCF_965363235.1 of Mytilus galloprovincialis. Lineage (NCBI taxonomy): Eukaryota > Metazoa > Mollusca > Bivalvia > Mytilida > Mytilidae > Mytilus > Mytilus galloprovincialis. Next base: position 45,237,491 of record NC_134842.1, on the reverse strand, counting down.
GCAGAACCGATTTACCTGTAACATTTGTAGAAATTTAGATTATTTTTATGTAAAATGACCGATAGTGCTGTCTCAATTCAGAGTTTGAACTTTAAAAAACATGATTAAGTGTGTATTAATATAGTACAGAATAGTATAGAATGTGAAAGCGAATCCTTTTATATAAAATTTGCAGCAATATTCCAGTATAAAATGTCTGTCTATCTGTAGCTACATCCAACATTTAATATGTCATGATATAATGATATTCGTCACAGGACTTGTATGAGGTTAGACCCATCACTAATCACTTTTAATTATTCAAGATCAATCGACCTAATCAACATGATAATTGGTATTCAATATAATCATCGGTCATGCCTGACATATTTCATAAAAACGGCGCGTGCCGATGAAAACTCAAATAACTTCTTAAATATTAAATTGATTTTATCGAAACAGAAACTATAAGATAAAGAATTAAATTATCTATCGAATGCATACCTTCACCACCCACTAAAACATATGTTTCATGTCCTGAGTGCACTTTGTATGACCTGAGTGCACTCAGGAGGTCCTGAGCGGTGTTTAGACGTACCGTCTCTTGAGCCGCAGAAATGACAAAGTCTGTCTTGAAAGGGGTTAGTTATTATAACTTAATGAAGTTAATCTCTTTTCATGCTTTTGGAGAGTTGTCTCATTGGCAATCAATACCTGTCCACATCTCGATCTTTTTTTATTTTTTTTATATATATAAAGTTAGACTTCAATGCCCCCCTCCCCCACCACCATTTTTCTTGAAACTCCTCGTAGATTTATAATAGATAGCTTACATATAACATATGTTTTGATAGCTAATAATAAAGATCTTATTTTAGTTTAAAAACGTTACGAATGCTCAGCAAATATTAAGCGTGTTGCATTCGAAGTGATCAGACTACCGCTAGGCCTTTTCAACTCAAAATATATAAAATATCGTTGCATCGGTAAAACTTTGAATCATTTTTGACAAAACTATTAGAATTTAAGACTGCTCTGCTTTTACAATAACTGTTTACTTGTTATCATTTCAATGAATATCGAGTAATATTTGTCGATGGACAGTTGTTGAGTTAATGCACGGTATTGTGATTTTCTTCACAATTGAATTTATAGAACCTTTTGTTAAGAGTCATTGTCATATGTATCAAATTAAAAATAGCTTTCTATTACCAGTTCTTTGGCGTTGCAACACCACTGCATGGTCATCCAATCAAAAAAGGAAAGTTATAATATTTATTTTATTAATAATATAATCTTTTATTCGTAAGCAATACAACTTACAGAAAATAATTATTACAAATATTCAATTACATCAATGAAATATATTTACATTTAAACAATTAGTCAAATAATCATATAAGTAAGTATACCATTATAACAGTACAGCAGAATAGGATCAAATGGATTTCTAGCATTAATGAATGAATTTAATTTCGAGCCTTCTCAGTCAGAAATAAAAACTTCCCTTTAATTGGTAAGTTCCTTTACATTATGAACAGATACTGGTGAGAACCCAACCACTTTAAAAGGGGGTCCCAACCGAGCACAAAAAAAGGGGCGAGTTCCAACTGTATATATATACCCCCATTCAAATGCATTGATCGTCTAAAAAGTTTAAGATTCGACGGTTTTCTCCAACAATATGGTTTAATATATTTCTTTCGAAGTTCATTATACTTTTCACATTCTAAAATAAAATGATATTCATCTTCAATTACTTGTTTATCACACCATATTACAAAATCTCGGATATCTCTCAATATTATAAAATCGACAAGTTTCTATATTCAAACAGTGAACAGACTGATTTATGCGGTATTTACAAATAAATGGTTTTATAAATATAATTTACAGCATGATCTAAATAAAATTGTTGGGGTCAAACACATCTATGCAACATACATTTAGGCGAGTCTTCAAAAAATTAGTTCATTTCACTATTAAGGCAGCAACCATTTGATTTTCTAGGGGGTGGGGGGGGGGGGGGGGTATGGATTTTTTTCCCCAGACAAACATTTTTTTGGCGACAAATTTTTTTTCTTTCAATAATAGCATTACATATAGTGTCAGCTGAGAGTGAAACAAACATTTTTTTTTCTCAGGGTCATAAACAAATTATTTTTTCCAATAAAAAACATGGCCCACCCCTTCCAGCCCCAGAAAATCAAATGGTTGCTGCCTAAAGCTACCATTTAATCTATCTTTGAATTCAATTAAAAACAAGTTCACATTTTTTTAAACCCTAATGTAACCGTATTTTAAAGCGTTGTCATCCGTATCAATAAATTGTTTATCAAAATTGAAGTGCATGAGTATTATTAACGTCTGGGATGAGTGTGAGAATTCTCTGTTGATGGGAATAAACAAAATTTAGCTGAATTTGTATTATTCAAATTAATGAAAAGGCAAGCTAGTGTGTGTTTAAAATGATATTGTTGGAATGGATTTATAGCATGAAAAATGTGTGTAACCGATTTTAGGTTGACTTGGACTGCGAATTTGAAAATAATATATTTGTAAAATCACATTCTATAAGATGACATATTTTGTAAGTAAGTTAACCTTCTATCTTAATTATAGTATCTTTGAAATGCATTTTATAGCTGACTATGCGGTATGTGCTTTGCTCATTGTTGACGGCCGTACGGTGACATATAGTTGTTAATGTCTGTAATTTTGGTCTCTTGTGGACAGTTGTCTCAATCGCAATCATACCACATCTTCTCTTGTATATTTATATAGCTATTACTTACAACTGTCATGTGTCCATGTTCCAGGCTCTTGCCGCTGAAAGAGGTCCCTTTTCAAGTTTAAAAATAGGTGAATAGGTCGGGAAAACTATCAGAAATATATATATGATAAAAAAAATCAGTAAAGTTCCCACTACTTTTTTGGTAAACTTTCTTGCAATTTTATTCATGGACTAGCTAGCATAAAGAATTACATGTACTTTAAATGTATAAAATACATTTTTTCTACAATGATATGTAATTAGGAATGGAAATTAAAAGCCTAATTCAAAAACATAAAAAGGATTTTTTTATTTGTATCTTTAAATATCCTCGAAAATAACTGCGTTTGAAAGCTGCTTTTAATATAATTTACACGTATATCGAAATGTGTTCATACCAATTGTCCCGCTTAATACCGAACCCGCGTAACCTCAGTAAAAATTAAGACATTACACAATCAAAACATTACAATTTTGTTTATTACAGATATTTTATCATATCCACGGTTGAATGCACAATATCCCCACCAAGAGAACCGTCTACTGTTAGAGGTGGGACGACAGCCTTGATGTCGTGTGCAAAAATAATAATCACTTGGTACGGTTTCAGCTTGCGTATTGTAATTTTAAATAGTATAGATCGATTCGTGTTTTAAAATCAAACAAACGCTACTGCTTGCACTGATGATAAAAAAATTACTTTTATATATATATATATATATAAAAAATTTATAAAGGTTCCGCGGAACCCAGTGTCTCGCCTACTTTTGCTGTTAATCACACACTCATCAAAAATGATGAAAAAAATCAATAAAATTATTCCTCTCAATACTATCTTTTGATTGTGAGAAGCTTCTGTCCAAGTTTGGTAAAAATCCAGGCTAGTTTAAGAATCTTAAAAATGTTTTAAATACTTTAACTGCAGACTGTATGTAATGTTAACTTGAAGAAAAACTAAGTCCATTTATAAGTAAAATACGGGAAAAATGGAATTTTATTTTTACAAAATTTACTTCTGGATACTATCTCCTGATCATAAACAAGCTTCTGGCCAAGTTTCTTACAATCCAGGATAGTTTAAGAAAGTTATTAAAATTTTAAAAACTTTAACCACAGAGTGAATGTAATGTTTCCTGGCAGAAAAAACTAAGTCCATTTATAAGTAAAATACGGGAAAAATGGAATTTCATTTTTACAAAATTTACTTCTGGATACTATCTTATGAACATAAACAAGCTTCTGTCCGTTTCATACAATTCAAGGATAGTTTAAGAACGTTATTAAAATTTCAAAAACTTTAACCACAGAGTGAATATTTGTGGACGCCGCCGACGACGACAACGACGCCGACGCCGACGGAATGTAGGATCGCTATGTCTCGCTTTTTCGACTAAAGTCGAAGGCTCGACAAAAACCAATTTATTTGTTACATGTTATTGGTAATAAATTGTATATTTTGAAGATCATATTCCGTAATGTTATGCCCTGCATTCTATTCGGACGAAAAACACTTCTTTCTCAAATGCTCTAAATATAACTTTTATAGAAAAAAAATATTTTGACTCAACGAAAATCAATTCGGAGAGGAAAAGCACTATTAAAGATGACATGCTTAAACTTACAATATTTATACTAAACCCCACATCTCACAGTCAAATTAAAAAATACAGCTTCCTTAATAAGAGTCATTAGAACTGAGGACGGGAGACCCAAAACAATAATTTGAACTGCTACATCTGTATTTTAATATTGTACTGTAAATTTTTGTATATATGTTATGTTTGTCAGAGATTAGTTTTTTTTTATTTATATGACAATGAAAGTATTTGATTATAAAAATACAAGGCAAACGTTTTGTTAATAGTTCGTTAGAAATCATTGAAATATATAAGAATTTTCAAAGAATATTGTTCATACACACAAAAGTCATTATAATAAAATTGAGAATGGGAATGGGGAATGTGTCAAAGAGACAACAGCCCGACCATAGAGAAGACAACAACAGAAGGTCACCAAAAGGTCTTCAATGCAGCGAGAAATAATGTCTGCATCCGTTGCTGCATATATATTCTTACGACGCTAAAAACGACGATTTTCCAGTAAAAATTTCAAATATATTTGTCAAATATGTGAGAAAATACGTAACCCTACGACATAAAAACTTTATTTGGGTATTTTGATTTAATTCAAGATAAAATAAACACTTGATCATGATCAAGCATGTGAACAATCTTCTTTGAAAATAAGTTTTATTTATGCATAGGTCGACTTCGTTCTCTACTTCTATTTTTTCGAGTGAAGAACGAGTACAATACAACTGATTTTGTGTCAAATACAGTTGAACAAATTGAAGTTTTTAACGACCTTGACTGGCTATACAGATACAGCCCCTGCACGGTCGGCCCTGGATTGCGCCTTATTGGGCATTAAATAATTTATTTTTTTACCATGTGGTAATTAACATAATTTGGAATGAAAAAAATATTAATAAAAGTTTACTGAAAGTGCAAACATTTGAATAAATAAATGATTAAAAAATTGATAAATAAGTATATAAGTAGATAAATTAAAATTTAAATACAGTTGGGTACGAAATAATAGCTTAAACCTACGAAAGCCGAGAAGGACCATTCAAAATACAAAATTCAAAATTCATAATTCATAATTCAAAACATCAAGAATTCCGATTCCGATTCCCGCCGTTTCTTTGTCACGTGGTCTCTGTGCCTCGACTTTCCTCGGTGAAGGATGGCTGCTGGTTAAGATGTTATAGTGTTTATTATAATGTTAAGAAATGTATACTAATTTATTAATTGAAGTAATGAATAATAATTAGAAAAAGGCTAAAGAAATTATGCTAACAATTTTGTTGCAATTACACAAAAAAAAAAAAAAAATTAGGATGAATAGGACTCTTTGAAAAACGGTATTGAAATATTTATGTTTTGTAAATATTTACCTCTTACTCATTTGCTTTATAACTGTTTATTTGTGTACATAGAAAATTAATGGCTTATTTGACAAATGGCTAGTTTTATTATCTGCAGTTAAAGTTGAACTGTCAGATTAATTAAGACAAGTAACGATGTTTTGGGTTGTAGGGTAATAAAATTAGTTATGCCTATTTGTTTTGTCTAAAGAGAAAGTAATTAAACTCTATGATAAAGGTCAGTTGGTCAAGATACTAGAAGCTGTAGTACTGTCACGACTGTAAGAATTTTCCTTGATTGTTTTAATCAATATAGATACTGAAGGACTTGGTTTTTATAGTTTATATGTTTAAACTTTGTAGCTAAGTTTGTCAATGCATCTGAAGTAATGTAAAGTGAATGAACAGATAACGTATTATTTAGTTCATGGGAATTACCATATGATACATTGTCGTATTGTTGTGCCATAGTATGGTTATGTCTGTCCGTCTGTGTTAGTTCGTATAATAAGTCAACGTTCGGTATAGTCAGGTACTGTTTTACACCAGGAACGGTGAAATCGAAGACATCCAAAACCTTTTATAAACATGGAACTATTTTATTGCCAATCAGCCAATTATTGTACAACTTAATAATATCTTTGACTCATTGGCACTCATACCATAATGCACATCTTCTTCAGTGACGGATCCAGAAATTTTCATAAGTGGGGGCCGACGGACTGACCTAAGAGGGGGTTCGCCCCAGGCACGCTTCAGTGATTCCCTATATAAACAACCAAATTTTTTCCCAAAAAGGGAGGCCCGGGCCCCTGCCCCCTAAATCCAACTAGGTTCTTATATCTATCTTTACGATTACGTCGCTTCTATATATCATTGTCCATATTTAGCAAACGACAGTATGAATATTTTGTGTATGAGTGACAAATGATTCGATGACATACTTATCAGCCTTCGGTAGTTGTTAGTGTATAATCTGTATAATGCAGGTTTTAATCTTTCAAATTTCTTCCTTTATATGTCATGCATCAAATAATAAGTAGTATTATACATGTGAAAATTAAGGTGATAAAATCTAAGGTATAAAGTAGTGATTAAGACCAACAAGTCCGTTGTGTATATACCGCAACGGATTTCTTAGTGCACTAAGAAGAAAGTTTTAGCACCAATGACTCTCACTAAAACGACGTTTTAAGTCCCCAGAGAACATGGATATAAGAGAATATAATTATTAGTATGTAACTCATATCTATGGTATCAATAGATATAGTAATTGTGAAGTTAAATGACTTTTTAATCAGCGTGTGCCACTCGGCACGTGACCAAGACCTTAATGCAAATTCCCAATTATCACAATAAAAAGGGTGAAACAGCTTGTATGATTGGAACTTTCAAACTAAATGGTAGACCCAACCCCCAACATAGCAGGGTTCAAATTTTGAGTTGGAGCCGTTAGACTGCTCTATAATTTGATATAATTTGTCTCGAAAGCAGAATTACACTGCACTGTGAGTATTTGTTTGATAATCACGCGCGATTTTATTATTTAAAGGAAATGCTTTACGAAATAACTAAGATCAGTGTATTTGTACTCGTAACAAAAAGGAGAAAAGATTGGGCTGCCTCTCTTCAATTTTGTCCAGTTACCAAAGTAAAATCAAAATTAAATTCTCCGACGATGCACATGGTGATATATTGTATATGTCATTCCAACACTTACACTTGTTCTTTTATTTGTGTGGCAATTTTAATGACCATTTTAATTCAAAGCTTGGATTTGCATCCTTCATTCTCCAGTATGTTTGAATTTCTACATACATCACAGTCAGTAATTAAAGTTGTGTGTTAAACGTCAATACGAAAGCAAACAATCCATAGTAAAAAAGATATTTAGAGGGCACATATGTATCTTTGGTCTGACAGCACGTATACACCACAGATGTCGTAAAATATATAAACATATAAAAAAAATCGAAAAAAAAAACCATTATTTTTTTAAGACAAAACAGAGAAAAGAACTGATAAGTGCGGGTAATCCATGCGTCTTGCCTCCTTTATGTTTCGATATCTTAAAAATTAATTATTCTTTTATCTATTATAACACGTGAAAACTACACCGGTGAGTTCCATACATGTCATAAACTTACAGATTGTCCTGAACATGCATGAAGTATTTGCCACTGGACTTTAAACAACAATCAATCACACTACAACTTATAGTATATATAGTTGTGAAATACAAAATGTAATTTATAATGATACATTTAGATAAATAAATAGAATACAAATACACACTACTTTATATAACTGACACAATTTAAAGGAATACTCTCTAAACTATATAAGTAGAGAAGCGAAACGTTTCTTTTGAATACTTAAACAAACTTCCTAACAGTACATTTTTTTAAGGGTTTTCCATGCGGCGACCAAATATTTTGCATGGTCTTTTGGTATAGTGTTTAGACATATATGATATTGTAAGGACCTTTAACGTATGATAGATTCACATTCGTTATTTTGCTCAATATAAAAAAAACATAAGCATTAATTTATGTTAAAAACTGAAGGTCAGACATCACTAATACGTGTATACACAAATTCATTCATTCTTTATTAACGTTTAGACCTTTTCATCAAGAATGATGATGAGAGTAATTGTAAAATATAATAGGCATGTACTTTCTTACGTTATGGATCATTGATTTTGTTACCTGTTGACCCGGTTGATTACTAGCACGTGCCATTGAGCTCGACCATTTTAACTAAAACAGATTTTATTTTAAATTAACGCCATATATATACAAAGTATAGACAAAGTACTATATACATATTATATGGATAAGAAAATAAATATTATAAGGATATATTGTTTGAATGAACATTTTTATACGGTGATACCTTAATGAGACTGAATGCAGTATATGATCAGGTTTCGGGATCCGGGAAGTCTTTTTTCGAATTTCCGGATGTCGGGAAAATTTTTGTTCCAACTTTAATAGAGTAACTCGCACGAAAAAAAAATAAACATACAAAAAAAGCAACAGCTTCAACGGTAAACTAGGACATATATCAACAGAAAACGAATTAAAGAAACTGTCTTGCATGAAACAAAAATATGCATGACTGTGTTAATTTGCCTCTGCTGCATTTCTGTGGATTGTCTCATTGGCAATCTTACACCATCTCCTTAACTTTTTTAGGTTACGTTTAGGATTTTCGGTTACTAATCTTCAAATACAAAAAACATTTTCACCGGTGTTCACAACATTTCAAGGTTAAATTTATGGCATACATTCTGGTGTGTATACAATTAACATACGTCCTTGCATTTAATTATCGATATATATTTATATAAACTAACATTTATTAAAAAATAAACAACATATATAGACGAATAATTTATTAGTTCTTCAACAAAACTAGAAAAGAAATCAACACAAGATTTAATCTTTTTTTTTTTAATTAATCAAAATATACTTCAAATTCTAATATTAAAATACATATATACATGTATTAATCTAAAATGCATTATCGAGTAGAAGGGGCGCAACTCGTGGTATCAAACCGGTATACTGAACGGATCTAAACACGGTCTGAAAATTTTGAATATTCTTTTGTATCCATGGTCTGTTTTGGTCTGACACGGTCTTAACGGGTCTAAACAACCCGCTAGATGATTCAGTCTTTTCCGTCTTGACATGCCTTAACGAACTGATTTACCTGATGAGGCTATCGATCTGAACGGCGACTTAACGATCTTAAATATCTTGACGATTTTTTCTAGCGGTAAATCCAGTCAATCAAGATGTGATCAGACCAAAATGACCGTTTCAGACTGAAATCGTGCTACTAGTGCATATTCCCTATCAAATGTTCGTTGTTAGAATAAAGTACAAAGAACTTCTGAAGGATTTGCCTTCAACTGCAATTATATTGTATGCTGGCGAAACAAAACTATCCATAGCCGCTGCATGTTTATGCACCTGTCCTGATTGATTAAGGGGTCTGTCGTTCAGCAGTTGTCGTTTGTTGATGCGGTTCATTTGTATTTTCCCGTTTGCCGGTTTGGATATATAAATTAGATCGTTGGTTTTCCTGTTCGAATTATGTACACTAATTATTTTAAGGTCCTTTATAGCTTGCTATAGATGACGGTCTGGATCAAAGCCCTGTGTAAAAGACCGTACTTTGACCTGTATTTGTCATTATCAGGTTGGGAGCAACCCTCCCTCAGACAAGGGGTCATTTTACTGATGTAGAAATGAAAATAGAGACATCAAGAATTTGTATAGTGCTACTAAAAAACCTTTGAAAACTTAAAATTTTTTACTCAAAAAGAGGAGAAATACATCATATTTTATACCACTTTTCTAAAAGAGGGTTCCACTTATTTTAAATAATATTGAACTGTTAAAGTAAATATGTTTACATGGTAAAAGTCCGGGAATATTACAAAATTCTTGGACATGTTTTGACCATTTTATACCAGATAGATATATAGTTCTTTTGGAAAATATGAGCCCTTTTGTACTAAAAAGTGTGTTTCTTTTACAAAACAATATATTATAACTTATATCAGGAACTTTCTATACTTACTTACTTATAGAAAGTCCCTGCTTATATTGACCCCTCATAAAAGGGATATTTATAAAATTAAGGGGTTGTTCCCAAACTGATTATGACTAGAATAGAGAATTGTCTCATTGTCAGTCATACCTATATAGACCAGATTTAATTAATCAGTTATTTCTTGGTGAACAGGGAAAAATTTCTTCATAAATTAAAGAAAAGTTAAAGTACAAGTGATAAATCAAGTTTTAATAAATGTCAAAACCTACTATTTTATGTTTACAAAAAAAAAAAATAATCGCTCGCCTTAACTTTTCAAGCTTCGCCTCAAAAATTTGCAAATTAAATATTTTTTATTAAAATTTTCAAATCGCTAGCTCGCCCCAAATTTTGGAGTCCAAAAATCCGTAGAACAAGAAATTAAATTGATGTGGCCTAAGTATGTTTTATTGATATAAAGCTGTGATTTACTATACATGATAAATTTTAAAACATATAGCCATGTAGATAGTTTGCAGTCGCAGGTCCAAAAAGAGGGTGATGATCAATGCTTTAAATAAGAACATACAGTTGGACCCCCTCCCCTTTTTTGAGGGTTCGAACCCCTTTTAAAATTGGATGGACCTGCCCCAGGTATGTACCCATAGGTAGACTAGTAGATAGTTTACATGCATGAAATAGCTGTCACTGGACATTAAGCAATTAATAATCAATCAACTCATGAGGAAATAGATGAAATTGCTTTAATTTTCCTTCACAAGGTTTCTTGGTTGACTCTATTTTTGGGTACAATGTAATTAGATGGAAGATAAATTATTACAATTTTAGATGGCATTGTACTCTAATCAAGTTATAAATAACCATATGTGTTATTTTATTGTCAAAAGCATTGTTAGATCCAAAGATTAAGTAATGGGGTGTTTAAAAATTAATTTGAAAACTAATTACACACACTATTTTATTTAATTTGGAACACAACATTTTCAAAATAGCCAGTAGCAATTTTTTTTTAATATCTTGATTACGATGCAATGGAATCTGACCCTTGTTGTCATTCGTGCGTAGTTACTTAGTACACGGAAAAAGTATGTACTATGAAAGTTAGAAGGCAAATTCAAGCAATTTGATTGGACGAAACGTTGTGTAAGTATGTGCATGTGTGCTAAGATACTTCTGTCCATTTTGTGACTTTCGAATTGTTGTCTAGAGAATCAACATTATAACGGACCAATCACATACAAGAATTTGTAAATATGTAATTCATATAAGTGAAATGTATTTGAAAAAAAACGAAGTTAACTATAGTAAATGCATGCACTGTATATGTGTATTCGTGTGAATAATTTGCATTCCTGGCCTAAAACGAGATTTATCTCCCCTTGTCATGGAAGTAGTGGTAAATGAGAGTATTCCAAGTTCTTTTGTGAGATATTACAATAACATTGTTTAATGCTTTATTTGCTAGACAAACACTCTGATCGTCGTAGAGGTATGATTAAGCATCTACAACATTGGATGTAAAACCAATGCGCGCATTGATCATTGTAAATTTTGAAATATTGATAATCATTTTTAATTTCAGTGTCATTTAACCAACACGAATACTTTTGAATATAAATTTTCTGATAATATCAAAGAATGCATGCGCGCAGATCTTATCAAATGGTTCTGCCTTCCTTCACACTTGATGAAAATAATTTGTTGTATGATTGTTGACGAGACAACGTTTCACAAGAAACCAAATAACACTGTTGGATTACAATGTTTTGTTAGGATCATGAACTCTCAAATTCTATGAAGTTTTTTTCTTTTATTTACCTGTGCAATTTATTGCTCAAGCTCCCGTCATCATGAATGTAACAGTTTTTTTTTTAAATAGAATCGATGTCTAAGCTACTAACTTCTCTCAGTCACATTCAATACTTGGATATAAAATTAAAATCACTATAAAACAATTCTTACCTCAGGAATATATGTTAATAACATATATACACAAAGAATTTACAATGCTATACGTATACTTTAAGTTTAAGTTACTTACGTTGCATCCCCTTCTGCAGTTGAAATTGTAAGAACTACCACCTCTTGTAAACAGATATATCGATTGGAAAGGTGACAGACTGCTTACTTGTTTGATGAAATCACAGGATCCAATAGATTTCTTTCCACCGGAGCTTCTCCCTATAGACAAATATCGTATAATTACCAGTTGATTTCATTTACAAAAGGAACAGCTTACCCTGTAGTTATACATATATTAAATCGCAACTGACGTTATTATTCCTAGACACAAGAGTGTTGTGTCATTATTATTACAATTTTAAAATCACCAGCGTATATTATATTTGAGAAATAGAAAACGGAAATACGAGGAATAGCATTGAATGTTGAATACACTATTGGTTACCAATTTGTTGTTAAGGACATATACATGCTATAGTATTGCAATCTATTTTATCAGTAATCAAAGACGGGCTTCAAAGTTATTGTGAAACTGCCTATTCTAAAGGTGGTTTGAATCAGATGTGGATACTTAAAAATTCCGAAGATCTTTTAGAGTACATACAATCTAACTCTCTTTCATCTTGTAATAGCATTAAAACATTTGACTTTTCTACACTTTATCCAAGTATTCCACATCCAAAACCAAAAGACAAATTGAAAGAGTTGGTATTGCTTTGTTGCATTAAATTTCATAAAAAAAAATCCGACGAAGATACAGATATCTTGTCTTAGGAAGGGATAAATCCTACTCGGTAAAGGATCACTCTAATTCAAGCAAAAAATTCTCTGAAACTAACATTATCAAGATGCTTGATTTCTTGATTGACAACATATTTGTTACTTTCAGTACCTAAGGTAAAATGTAAATCCCGTAAGTAGTCAGTACTTCAATAAGACAGCAACCAGACAACAACACAAGGCCAGAAGAAAATTAAAAAGGAAAAGACATCTTATGATATGCATTTGTCGAGGGGGAGGGGCAGTGTCCTGATCCCGAAATCTCGGACTTTAAAACATCAAATCCCGAGGTCCCGAAATCTATAGAAATTTAAATCCCGCCATCCCGAAATTCGAAAAAAGAATAGCCGGATCCAGATAGGATCAATCCCGAAATCCCGTGCTTAAAGAAACCCGATCCCGGAGTCCCGTTAAACCCCCCCCCCCCCCCTCGTTAGCACTGTGTATCATCGCCACCGGAAAATTGGTACTAACGAAGAGAAGAGAAATAGAAAAAAAAAAGTAAACAAGTTAAGAATGCATTCCAATGAAAGCATTTTCACTCATTTGATGAGGGTGCCACTTAAGAAATGATTTTCTGATATATAATTCTTTAAATTAATAGGCCGATAAGTACAAATTAATACAAGATTTTATGTAATATTCCAAAAATTGCCACTAAGAACCGGAAAATTTTGAGGTCGATCGTCCTCTGTCGCCCCATTCTAAAGAAATTTAACTGTTTTTCATTATTTTTCCAGACACGTTTTTAGATTATGATAGTGTGACATCATAATTACTGAAATTTGCTGTCAAAAACATGTTTTTAAAAAAAAAATATGGACAAAAACATTGTTTGTTTGTTGTACGGCGAATTGCAGGACGTTGTACGGCGAATTTCAAAATAACAACAGTTACTGTTGTCTGTACCATGTGTACGGCGTCTTGCAATATGTTATAATTTTAAGAGGAAATTAATCACTGTTTTTAAAAATAATATCAAGTGACGATATTTTGTTGATATGAAAGCTTTACAGGCTAACAGATATACAAAATGTCTACTTATCAAATATTATTAAATATATGCCGTTAATTCAGTTCAGAAGGTCTCTTTGAGTACCGCTTTTCGATTTTGTACAAAAAGTTTTTTTTCAACCATATTATCCTAAATACATCCATAGATCGTTATACTACTAACGACTGTTGTCTTATTTGTTGTTAGGGTGAAATTTTGTAAGTTCAATAAAATAAACAGTCTATTCACCTTTTGTTGGTGCTAACTGTTTTTAGATAAAAACAGTAGAGATGTGGTATGATAGCAAATAAGATAACTATCCATCAGGATCAGAGACATATATACACATATATATGTGTATACATGTATATGTCTCTGTCAGGATCAAATAAAGTGTATGTAAGCAATTATATGCTATCGTACGGCCTTCAACAACGAAAACTCGTACCTTATGGTCGGCAATAAAAAGCACGGACCGAAAAATGTGGAAGGATCCACAAAAAAACTAACGACTTAACTCATTACAAAACAATTTATGAAAACAACAAATAAGATAGAGATGAAGCAACGATAACCTTAGGATCGAGAATTCGGACAGACACATAAAATTGTTTAATAATTTAATTTCTGAAATGATTCATTTGTAAAAAGAAAAATTGAGAAAATACTTTGATTTCACCGAAAGTAAGGAGAAACAAATCGTGAATTGCCTTTCGAATTAATTTTCTTGTCAGTTTTTTTTTTTGAAACTATATAATTTGTATACATCTTAAATGCTGTCAAGCAAATGGTATTTCTATCTATGCATTTTATCTAATGCTTAATTAGAAGAGGTAGTGGTCCGTTAACATGTTAACAACACCTCGATTTTGGCAAAAAACAGTTAACAACATATTTTAAATGCTGATAAGAGTTAACAGCAACTTTAATTTACCCTTTTTCCAAACGAATCCGAAAGCAATGAAAAGTGGAAGTGCATCAATAATTTGAAAACCGCTGTACAAAGTTGCAGAAATGCCAAGCTCCATAAGAAATCTTTTATAATGCTGACTAATTTTCAGAATACACACGGAAGTACCATATTTTTTTATTGACACATGGACAGACAATTGAACGGATGGAAAATCAGACGGAGTGATTGACTCCAAGAAAAAGGACTCATTGCTTACATGATTTTATTAAAAGGAATTACGAAGGTTTACTATTTTTTTTTAATCATCAAAACCAGTCTATAAATCAGAAAGTAACATGGAAGGTGTCACAAGTTGTAGCACTCTTTCATCTCCAAGTCCCAATTAAGAACTATGAGCTGATATTAAAAAAAAGCCTTGGTCCATCTTTACATTTATGAAGTCTTAGACTAGCAAATTTGACATCAATTTGAGAACCAAGTCCTCATTTTCGGCCTCTTCTACCAGGCCACACTGTTCAGTTATTTTACGCATTGCAAATTGAAAAGGTTCTTTATTTTTGAAAATTCCGTCTAGGTACTTTTGGTCAATATAACATTCCATATACATCTGAATTATTTTCATCATAGGACTGACCAGGATTTTAGCTGGATAAGAAGTGGCCTTTCTTTTTCACGTTTTGGATACATTACAAATAGAAGCCAGAAATAACTATATTGGTTAGACGTATAAAGAGGGCCATGAGATATCCCTTAACATGTTTAACACTGTCGCATTTGTTGCACCTGCATGACCCAACTTGAGTCCGTAACCTTTGCTATATAGTCTTGTATTTATTTATTTTTTTAAATTTTGGTTCATTTATATGTTTCAAGAAACAAACTTTGAACTTCTACCCCCTTTTTGTAGTTAAATGATTGCTCACTTAGGAGATAGCTTCAGGTATACCAATACACAGTTACAAGTTTAGTTTCGCATTATAGCCATGGTGAATTTTCTAAACATGAAAGTTTTTGTACAATTGAATTGATTTTTAGATAGTTGAATAATAGTATAGCCTTCCTAGTTGGTTTATATGAACATTTAGACTGTTCTTAGCATGTTTTATAAGCCATTTTTCAGTTTGACCGTCCATACGTTCCTATCCGTACCACTATAGATTTAGAAATTTTGTATTGTTTTTCAACAAATATTTGAGTCTCGATCTTTTCAATTCAATTTTATTGAAAAACAGAAGAAATACATATGATTATTTTTACCTCTTGATAGATATATGTCTATGGTTTCAGGAAAGCTGTCACTCTTATTGATTGAAATTTTCCTTTGGACCAAATTTTTGAGATCTATGTGACATGTTCAACCCTCTATTTTGCAATATTTGGTATCAAATAAATGCTAATTGTTGCCATGGTCACACAAAAAAAAAGATTATATTTCACCATTATTACTATTGGAAATCAAATCTATGGACGATTCTCTTTCCATAAATATACACATGCATAACTCAAATATTAGCTTTTTTTATCAGGATGGAAGGGAAAGAGGTTGTTTAAAAATTATGAGTGTCAGTTCTAAGTTTTTTCCTATCTGTGAATTGACACACCACCCTAGTGCATAATTTTCTCGCTGCGTTGGGTTGTTTCTTCTATTTGGTCGGCCTTCTGTTTTTTTTTGACATTTTCCTCATTTCTATTATCAATTTTATCAAGGATTTTCTATACTCAAAGATTTTTTGAAGACATGTACAGTTACATTTATGCTGTTTATGTTACTCCTTTGCGGAAGCAACGTAAAGAAAGAGATGGACAGCACATTTTAATAAACAGAAAAAAATAATGTCAAAAACAGTGAACACTTTAAGTATTAAGTAACAGATAACAGGAATCTCAATTTCAAATAAACAGTTAACAGCATTGCAAATTTTAACGAAACAGATTACAGACAGAGGGTCGAAAACAGTTAACAGTTTTTAAAATTCATCAGTCAAATAACAGTTTTAAACAAATTTAAACCATGAAAAGGACAAAAACAGTTTAACATAAAAAGGTATCCCCCCCCAAAAAAAACCCTTAGATATTTGAACTTAATACTTTATTTTCTTTAAAAGGACGATAAATAACTATTCTAAAGTTAGCAAGTTGCCATACAGTATATTTGTCAACACGAGCAAGTTGCCGTACCCTAGAATTTATTTTTTATGGTCAATATTCTTTAAAATACATCTTTTTGATAACAAATTTCAGTAAATATGATGCCACACTATAATAATCTAAAAGCGTGTCTGGAAAAATAATGAAAAACAGTTCAATATCTTGAGAATGGGGCGACAGAGGACGATAGATCTCAAAATTTTCCGGTACTAAGGGCAAGTTTTGGAGTATTACACAAAATCTGTATTACTTTTGTGCTTATCGGCCTGATAATTTAAAGAATTATATATCAGAAAATTATTTCTTAAGCGGCACCCTCATCAAATGAGTGGAAATGCTTTAAATTGAATGAATTCTGAACTTGTTTACTTTTTTTTTCTATGTCTCTCCGCTTCGTTAGTACCCAATTTCCGGTGACGATGATACACAGTGGTTCGTGTAGATGGACTAAATAACAAAACACAATATTTCCAGTCATGTCTCAGCCTGTGTGCGATTGTTTATTTTTCTTGGTTTTTTTTTTCGGTTTGAGGGGGGGGGGGGGATTTCTGTAGGCATATTAAACATAAATATGTACATCTGTTTTTATGTCATATCTCAACCTCCGTATGTTTGGTTTCCTTGGTAATGTTTTTACACGATGTATTTTCTGGAAAAGACCGTGCAATGTCTTCAGAGAAAGTGAAATTCAGAGAGAGAAGCACATTAATGTATTGTCACATATAATTAGATCTCAAAGGGAGTTGCAGAATAACGGATACTGGCGAATGTCAAAATTGAACAAAAAAGTTTGAAAAATTATAAAGAATAACATTGGAAAATAAAATAATTATTTAATACAATAGTGTATACCATGTACAGAATTAAGAAATTATGTAATGTTAGAAGAATTTTACAAAATCGTTAATTGAAGATTTTACAGAATAAGCGTTATATTTAAAGATAAAAAACATTTAGGTCCATACTTCATATGGACCCTTAAACAATCGTTGGATTATCTCGCTGGTCAGAAATGAATAAAAAATCACTGGTCAATTTAAAGGTTGTTGTAAGTGATGCAATATATTCTTATTTTCCTGTTCCCCTTATGTAACTTCCAGTTTTATTGAAGTTTACATCCATCAAAGCCTTAGTTTAATTTAGTTTGCTGTTATTACTACCCCCTTTTTTATTTGTCGCATGTTGTGTATCATGTACTGATTTTATATATACTTCGAGCATACATATGTACACTTATGGAACAATAACCATTTAGTAAACTTTTTAAAACGTTTTTGTAGACTTGTATACAATAAATTTTATACAGAACAAAAAAGATATTAACAAAGATGTCAGTTTGTCTGCGTGTTTTACTTGTTAACTTACAGATTTATAAATAACCACACGACACTCTTTCAAGAATTTGTAGAATCATTGATATGATGTTTGTTTATATAAGCGATGTTAAGCAGCAGTATATGTTCTGTCGTGATATAGTTCCAAAACACAAGCTATTACATGTTCCGCTGCTAAAGAAACCGTTATTTTTTTTTCAAAAGTGGCCAAATCATATATCGGAACGGAGAAAAAGTGTAAACAGATGACTTACAAGATAGTCTAAGAGATTTATGAATTGGTTACCCAAAAATGACAAAGTTCAACTATCTCTCATTAGAGCAATTATTAATAAAGATCAAAACCCTGACCACATGCAAACAGACGGCAAAGTGAAAACGTTCTAGGATTCAAACTGTAGATTTCTTTGCGGGATAACTATAAAGGGGGACGGACGGACGGAAGGACGGGCGGCCAGACGGAATGACGGGTTGACAGACGTACAGGGGTAGATGAGGGGGGCATAAAAAAATATAGCTTCAATTACATCTTTTATTGCGTCAACTTGTAGACAGTAACCATGATGATTTCTATTTTTAAGTTTTTACCATTTTTGCGTTTATGTACTTACAATTTATTTTTGTCTGAATTAGTAATTGTTTAAGATATGTATATTGATAATGAACATACATGTATCATATTTTTTTTACAACGTATAATTTCTTTTGAAAATGTTCCATAAAAGAGGGTCTGATTGGGGTTTACGGAATACAGAATAATGGGCAAAAATTGCGGAATAAAATCCAAAAAAGAAAAAACGAAAAAGAGTATAATGGGGTGCTAAAATATAAAGAATAAAGAATATTGGTAATACTAAATAAAAATTAATGATAATTATCCAGACTCTTGTGATACAAAAGAATCTATCAATACGAAACACATAATCATCGTGCATAATCAACACGAAGAATATTGGAAACTATTAGCATGATAACTTGACGTTATATAATAAAAATTACGACGTCATGAATTTTGATGGTTTTTTTTTTTGTCAAAATGTTGGGTTTGCGTCGCTTCTACAGGGAAAACGAAGTCGGTGACCATATTTTTTTTAATATCATCTAATTCGTAAGACAAAGAGGAAGAAAATATTAATTTAAAAAAAAATTCTATGTAGCGGTTCACGTGATTTATACCGGAAACAGAAAATTGTAGAAGAAAAATATAGATTTACCCTATATATTCAATGTAATTTAGTACCCTCTCGGACCATTTTAAAAACGGTCCTTGATCCTTGACCTTAATACAAGAACTTTTTAGGAAGAAAGATAAGAAGTTAGCAATATACTTTAACTCTACTTTCCGCTAAGTCGATTGAAAACAAAACTTTACGACAAAAGAGATGATTTCAGCTTTCCAATTGTGAACTTTCCATTTCTAAGTAGCAATATTCCAGCAGCATCTGCATGTGGTGTATATATCTCCCAATTGATACGATATTCCCGTGCTTACATTTTCCATCATGATTTTCTTGATAGAGGGTTGTTGCTCACAAGGAAGCTATTAAATCAAAACTTCCAAATGGTGAAGTTTAAATCATATCTTCGTAAATTTTACAGACGCCATCACAAGTTATTTGACCGTTATGGCATAACCGTTTCCCAAATGATATCGGATATGTTCCTTACGTCGTAAGTACAATCCACTTCCCTTTGATGACTGTGACCTACCGAATTATACTATTTACCGGATTTGTTATCTCATAAACAACACGACGGGTGCCACATGTGAAGGAGGATCTGCTTACCCTTCCGGAGCACCTGCGATCACCCTTAGTTTTTTGTGGGGTTCGTGTTGTTTATTCTTTAGTTTTCTATGTTGTGTCATGTGTTCTATTGTTTGTCTGTTTGTCCTTTTCATTTTTAGCCAATGATGAGTCAAATTACATACACTGTCCGGAACCACGTGAAAACTTCGACTCATCCGAAATTTCGAGTCAACCGAGTTTGAGACAACGAGAGTTAACTGTATTTCACATTGGTATCTTTACACAGCTTTGCTTTAACATGTCTTTTTACTTTTGACCTTAGATATGTATCCCTAATAATTTTATTAAATATGTATTTGCATTCAGGTATCGCAGATGAAATTAATTCGTTCATAATGTGTTAGTTTACGGTTTTTTTATTGAGTTAAGCCTTCCAATTGACTTTTTTATTGTGTGTTTTTCTATGTTGTGTTGTAATACTATTGTTTCAGAAAATGGGAGAAGCTTTCGTACAATTAAGACGTTTAATCCCGCTGCAAATGTTTGCATCTCTCCTAAGTCAGGAATCTGATGTACAGTAGTTGTCCATTGTTTATCTAATGTATACGTGTTTCTCGTTTCTCGTTTTTTTATATAAATTAGACCGTTGGTTTTCCCTTTTGAATGGTTTTACATGAGTAGTTTTGGGGCTCTTTATAGCTTGTGGATCGATGTGAACCAAAGCTCCGTGTTGAAGGCCGTACCTTAACCTATGATGGTTTATTTTATAAATTGTTATTTGGTTGGAGAGTTGTCTCATTGGCACTCATACCAGATTTTCCTATGTCTATGTATCGAACAAGTTATTCAAAGGCAGCTTATATAGAAGTGAACCAATGCATTCTACATTAAACATGTATTTACCCATCAGAATATACGACTCTCCGACCGTAAAACGTACTCCACAGAGCCCACTATTTCCTGCAGTCTCTACAACTATTTCTTGACCAGCACCTTCTGTCACTCCCTGTGTTATATATGTATAGCATAATAGAAGTATTTGTAATCAATGAAAATAATTTGCATTGATAACAATATGTTATATGTTGTAAATCAATTTATGTGACGCACAGTTAATATATCGGTTGTGGTGTCCATGTGTTCTGTCGTAGATTCATGAGGGTGCTCTTTGCTATTCTGAGGTTTACATTTTTTAATAAAGAACTTTATTATTACTTATAATTGTGCTGAGTGTGTTTAAGTTTGTTTGTACTGTACTCCTGCCCAGGAGTAATGCTACTGTAGCGGTATTGTTGACATTGAAATATAAGCGGGGGTTTGGCTAGTCATAACGCCATTTTCAAACCACAATGTTGTCTTCGTACATCCTGAACCAAATTTAGGGTTATTGCAGCTGTTATCTACATGCCGCTTCTATATTGGCTGTTGCTTCTGTTGTAGTTCAGTGTTTCGGTTGTTTCGTTATTTCCTCCTACAGTCAATGTTTTTCTCTTGTTATTAGTTTGTTACTCGGATTTAATTTTGCCTAAACGAATTATGACTCTTGAACATCGGTATACTCTTTTATCTTTATAAAACAGTGAATCAGACACTATGATAAAAACAATGTAAAGTTTAACATTCAATATGTATGAAAAATGAAAATACAGCTAACTCGATTATTGAATTAAAATCAAATTAAGTAACCGAATTCGTTAAAATTGATAATTTTAATACATTTGACACATTTCCCTTGAAATATAAATGAAATATTGACATTACCATTATCTCCTATACTTTTCTATTAATATGATTGGTTAAAAGTATTTGCGTAGGACCACGTATATTTCATATAAGATTAGTAGGGTTTCATAATAGGTTAATATGCCAGGGCTTATTTCAATACACGGTAAGTAGTGGTGTTACATTTACATCCAAACAATACAATGTGCAGGAATAATCTAAAAGGTTTCAACAGAAAACGAAAATTATGATGAAGGATTGAACTATCTTTTTTAAACACGTTTAGAGTTAAGAACTTTTTATTGTTGGTATTTGTTTTTGTATAGACCAATGCAAGTAGGTTGTATTTACGGCTTGATAACTTTGATAAGCCAATAGTCTAAATACCAGATCTTAAGGTAGTCAGTATGCTATATTAGTTACACAGTGTGCAGTTGTCCTAATACGAGAATTTATCGGGTCAATAAAATGCATATCGATATGAATTTAATTGACCCGATAAATTACGTATTAGGACAATTGAACACTGTGTAACGAATTTATCCTGATTTGTATATTACATATTATTATATTCAAATTCAATATTATACAAATATGGCCTTTGTACATGTTGCATAAGGTCGATACAAGGATATATTGACCTGCAAGAAGTATATTGTCTGAGGACAAAGGCTATATTTGTTACATTATTAATTTCAGACCATTATGCATATTTGTATCAAAATCGTCATTTGATTATGTTTGAATTTTATAGATATCATATTGTCTCCTTGACAATTACAACATATTAGTTGTTATTAAATTCAGTTTTTTTGTTTGTTTGCAATCTTATGTCTTTGAAATTATTTTCCGTCTAATAATCGATCACAGATATCATTTGTTTAAAAACGTTTAACGATTTCCTGAAATTCATTACATGACGTCACAAAGTAAATCGGTTTTTAGATAATCTAAAAATAACCGTGCAATATGCTCTGTGTAATATGCTTTTTGCTATCCGCCGTTTTCTCTGTACCTTCGAAAATATAGTTTAACACGTGACTATCCCTAAACAAATGAAATTTGTTAAAATATAATAAAATAAATATCGTATCACACTCGATGCAATGGTAGAATCTTTATATATATATTGGGTCAGTAAATTCCAGATTGGGATTCGAGCTTTGCGTTCACCCAACATGGAATTTACTGACCCTATATATACCGTATATAATAACACACTACGTAACTAATAATATACTAAATCATTTAGTTTACTACTGCATATCTATCAAGTTGTTCAGAATACAATTTCTTTAAAATATATGCGAGAAGTGGTTCCAATAATGTATGTTATAATATTTAAACTATATGCGTCGTTACATTTATAGCATTATCCCAAATCCATACACTGAAAATGCAATTACATTTTTTCCATTATTAATTTAACTACTGACTCGTACCTTCATTTTGAAAACAATGCGAAATGTATATTTCCAGACCGCAAAATTGTTTCCAATATCATCTGGTGGGCCTGGTATAAATGTTTCCTTTGTTACTCTGCCGTGAAATACTGAAAAATATGCAATATTGTATACCAAACAATTTTATTACGACAGTACGTGAAATATAAGGGAACGACAGTTAGATTTTCTAGGAGAAATATGAAAATGGCCCACTTGACCTGGTTAACAATGAAATTTAATAACCAGCATAGCAAATAGGAAAAATGATCAAATTATGCATTCAAACAAACAGGAAGTAAATTTGTAGAAAGTTAAAATCAAATTGGAAGTCTTAGCAACAGATGAAAGTTAATTATCAATCTGGTAAAACCCTCCCCGAATATTAAATGATCGTCGCTTACCATGCTTACTTAATCATAGAAAAGTGACATAAGGCAAGACAATAACTCTGTTGATCCCTGGGAGTTGAATTCATAACAAGTGAAATGTTAAAAATTTACGAGTCTGTCAATTATCATTACATATATCTAAAATCGACACATCTGTGTTCTATTGGAAGTACAGCGTAGTTAGAGACTTATGTTTGATAGTCTCAAGTTAATATGCCGAAACTTTTATTGGGTAATATCGAATGCGATTGTAAACGTTTACTTAATATGATCCTCATATCATATATAGAATAACACAATATATTGGTTTAATAAACGTTATTTCGGAATCATTTATTTTCGTGAGTACCAATTTTCGTGGATGAACGTCTTTCATCACAAAGTAGTTCTAACACTTACCGTAGTCAGCTGAACAGAATTGTGATTGCGGATGCTGGAAACCAAAACACGAACAACCGTGGACATTATGTGTTATCCAAGTTAGGACGATACACAATAGTAGCACTTTTTGAAACATCCTTATGGTTTCTTTCTCTTTTCTAAAAAGTACTATGCATAATAATTTAAACTTTCGTGTCTTTAAATATGTGCAGTGCAGATGTTATGTAACTTATCATAAGGGGAAGATATAAGGGTGAGTGTACAGAAGAACATGGCATTAACACGTTTTCATTTCAAATGGAGGCTGGACAAATCGTTTTTGACCGCGTGTACAATGCAATTCGACTGTTGATTATACATCAGAACCAATCTTGCGACTAAATAACATTAGAATTATAATTACCCTTCACCTCCCTCGTGAAACATAATCACATTTTAATTGAGCTTGGAATTATATCATGTAAAATGTATGTCAAGCAATTGTGTTCACTGATGAGTAATATTAATAGGATTGTAAATAAAGTATATGTAAATGTAAATATAACTATAGTGCATTGCAGATGTTCAATTAAAAACTCATTCACATCTACATATTAACAATATTACGAGTCATGTTTCTGTATGCTTTTTTTATCATGCTTGTTCAACCCTTTTGATTATGTAACTGGTTCACTGCTTGCTACTTGTTCGTTAAATCAAATATCGTCTGGTATTTTCTGTTTTCCAGAATATCACCATATCTGTAAATTTGGTCAATTTCCAACGCAACCACTCGGTCATCCTAATAGTAGATATCAATTGAATCTAGAACATATGCTATGTAAAATGAGATAAAGTGATATAATTGGCAATGCAAAAACTTGCCAGAATCCCATGACATGGCATGGATTTTTGGAGCTTCGAGTCACAGCATGACGTTTAACAATGAGAAAAACCCATGCCCTCAAGTCAGTTATAAGGGCCACACCACGTCAAAGTTTGAAATGCGATTAATGATTACACTATGAACAGTGATGAACAAAAAAACGGTATTAAAAAACTTTTTTTAACAGTGGCACTCTTATGCATCTCAAATACATATCCCAGAGAATTTGAAACTACATACACTGTCAAAACTGAAAAAGTCATTTATATCTTAATCTTGCTCTCGATAACTTTCAGAAAGAATAATATGACGAGATCAATTTACCTTTGATGTGATACCATCGTGCATTATCACATTATAAGGATTATATTTGGAGAGATGCGTTCCTTACACACAATTATGACTATCAAAGTTATTACGAAAAATGAATGATGAAATTGACACTAACGGAATTCACAGATTGTGATATTTTGACTGCATGCTTATTTATTTAAAGATGACTCACCCGGTTCAGGATTATTCCTTTTGATTTAACTGCCTGAGAAACCCTGTCCGATATTTTATTTTAAGAAGATTTAGGTATGAAACATTTCGTGATGCGAATATTGGAATCAGGATCCTTTGCGAAGTACATGTATTCTAAAAATACACAAATAAAATTAATGCTGTTTGCTTCACACAACAATTAATATTGCCGCTATTATCATTTCCCTGTTGACAGTGGCTGTCTATCCAATAATAATTGGTAGTCTTTCGTTGAACAGTTTTACCATGTATAGAACATTTTCAACTTGCGATTTTCGGACAGAATCTGTTTGTAAAAATGAGTTCTAACTTTGACAGTTGTTATTATAAGATTGACGGTGAGCAAAATTAAAATACACCGCTCTAACAGCAACATTTTGACTTGTCTCTATGTTTAGAAAGCCTCCGAATGCACCATTTACTGTCGCTGATGCATTTGTTGACTGTGTTACATCTTTTAAGACAATTGTCCTGTTAAAAATACTTCATTATGTGAGTACACAACTTGGTTTTGTTTGGAAGACATTTGGTGGATTTTTAATCGACTATGATACAAGAGGGAATTTGGCTGGCTGTGGAGCCTGGTTTTCGTCAGTCATTTCTGCAACATAAAATGTATATACTAAGTAAGGAATATGACAGTTGTTATCCATTCGTATGATGTGTTTGAACTTTTGATTTGGCCATTTGATCAGGGGTTTCCCTTTGTGAGTTTTTCTCTCTGTTTAGTATATTTGTGATTTTATTTTTTGATGCAAGGGAACAGATGTTGAATCTATATGCCTAGCTGTTTTTGAAAGAATGATATCTTTAAAATCTAAGAACCAAAAAAGTCTTTTCAGTACAAAACAATTGGAATGGTTCAGAATTTTTCGCAAGAGTAACAATTTTCTTATTTGATGAAATAATTAATTATTTGACTGATTATTTTTTTTCCATAAAATGTATAAACATTTCTGGATGACACTGAGAGTTTAACAGTATTTGAATCATCACTTTACAATTTTTATAATTTATTGTATAGACATATTTTGAAGTTAATACAACATGTGGTATGATTGCAAATGATACAGAAATTCAACGGTGGACAAATCGTTGCTTGTCAGTTACAATACAATTCTATTCTTGCAAACATACTCGTGCTAATTGAAGAGATCTAATGTTCGTAACTTTTATTTAGCAATTTACTGACGTTTTACATGCAGCAGACCAAATGTTTCATTCTAACAATTATCATCATTATACCAAATACATTCCCCTCTTTGTCTTTTGCACAGTGCATGTCTTGCAAGGCAACCCAAATTGTCCTTTTTGCTATCATCAAATTTGAAATGACAGCCTCTTGATCCTTTTAACTCTCCTGTCAAAATCTGAAAGGAAGATACAATTCAGAATGTAAATCCAATTCTTTAATTTCGTGAGTTGCTTAGCAAATACCACATTTGTATTATTCTGTTTTTTGAGACACAGGTATAAGGCCCAACCAAACGGCAGACTCTTAAGTTTGAATTGCTGCCTGAAAGTCAACCGACAGTAGACCTTTTACCAAGGTAAGATCGACAGCATTTAAATATTTTTAAAGATCAATATGAATATAGAGAAAACAATTTTTTTAAAGGCAGTGCACCTTTATACATACCCTTGTGTGTTTTGCTGTGGAGGCGACTTGCATTTGTTTGCAAAATTTGAAATTTTAAACATGTTGAATGAGTCATGGTATATAATTTTGTCGTCAAAACCTTTTGAATAATCATGTCTCTTTTCAACAAAAGCGAAGTAGAAATCACGTGAAAATGATACGCAGATCTTGGTTTGATTTAATTGAAGAGAATTGTCTGAAAAGATGTAGCTACCACAGTTTGATAGATGCAGAATTCCCAGAAAAAAGGAGATAGCGACAGTTTGGTTTGATTTTTTCTGCTTTATTGTTTAACTACTACAAATGTACATGCATGACAACCATTTTTCAATGACAATTTAAACCTAGCTTAATCAGTTAATGTATTAAATTTCTGCCTACCTTCTCTTTTCTAAATTTTGCACATCCTTCCAAAATTTCGAAACTACAACTTTTCCAACAGAAACATGAGAAATACGTTGTTTTTCAATTTAGCATTTCTAATAAGCATGTATTTCTGTGTTTTTTTTTTATTTTGTTCACAGTGACGTCATAATATAAATGATTTTTTACGACATAATATTATATCACGACTTACATGTATTCAAGGCGACAAAAACAAAAGTTATATAACCTATATAATGTGACATTCAGACAGAAATTCTAGGTTACCTTCGACATATATAATACGATAGAGAAATACCTTGCACTTTAAACATTTTAGTACTCGGTTTATTAAGGGGTGAAATATCGTATATAATAGTTTTCTACATTATACATACATTGCATCGTCTTGCACAGTTGAATCTGTATGAGTACAGGCCTCTAGTAAACAAGTAAAATGCTTCGTCAGTTGAGAAGTTGCTGAGTTGTGTCACTAGATCACAGATATATATTTTCTTTTTTCCATCTGAACGCCATTATTGCCTTAAAGTAAACAGATTGCTACGATTGTAATCAGGTTTAAGATTTCAACAAAAAAAAAAATTATAAACGTTAATACATGTATAACAGCAAAATTAACCACGAGGTTTCAATACAGTGTATAGCTGTCTTATCTTGGTTTAATCGTTAAAAACCGTATTCTGTATGGTAATATATGAATACTGTGCCCTTACGTGTTGAATAACTCAATATTGTTGATTTTATTTTTAGTGTTTTAACGCCATTTGTAAGCACTGCATTAAGACTATTTCGTGGCGACCGGTGTTTATTGGTGAAGAAGCTGGAGTGCTCGGTGAAAACCACATTCCATAGGAAAACTGACAATCCTAGTCAGTTAAGATTGAAGTCGAATGCACCGCCACAAGCGGGGTTCGAATTTTCATCCTCAGTGCTGACTAACTTGTGATAACAGTAGTAACTACTTCGATCGGCCACCGAGGTCACATGTCAGGACACTGGTCTTTGTTAGTCTTGTCTGTTTCTCTAATTGAATTTTAGTTCGTTTCTTGTTTTGTCTTAACATTGCTGAATACATACTTCAATATCACTTAAGCAATTACTGTCAATATCCTTCTGGTACTTTCGAAGATTCCTGTTGCTTTAAACTGTTTCAATGTCTTTACTACAGTTCCAGTTCCCTTTTTGTAAATGTGACCAACCGAATAAGACTATGTACCAGCTTTGTAATAATACGAGCAACACGACGAGTGTCACATGTGGAGCAGGATCCACTTACATTTTCTGAACACATAAGATCACCACCAGTTGTTGGTTGGGTTCAAACATTGTTGTAAAGATAATTGATAATGATGCAACAGTCATACAAGTGAGAGGTTTAGCTAGCTTTAAAACCAGGTTCAATCCACCGTTTTACACATTACAAAATGCCTGTACCAGGTCAGTCATATGACAGCTGTTAACCATTCGTTTAAATTGTTTGATTTTTGATTTTTCCATTTGATTAGGGATTTTTCGTTATCAATGTTCAGTATTCTTGTGGTTTTACTTTTTTTATATAAAAGGAGAATTGGAAATATAGTTGGCAAATAATGTATTACATCCGCATCTATTAAACTTATTTGGATAGTTAGCTCATTGGCAAACATACCATATCTTTTATTCCTATCTTTTACATAGAGTTACCCATTAGAATATATGATTCCCCAACGGTCAACCTTCTTCCACAGTTCGCAAACCCTCGAGCAGGTGACTCTATAATTATATCTGAACCAACACGTTCTCTAACTCCCTGTTTTGAAATAAATATCTATATATAATATCTTTTATAAATGATTGCAAAATATATCGCTACCACTCAGTTTAATACTGGTCTTCCTGTACATATTGGGAATCTCTCAGTCTTCTTGATGACATGAGCTGAACATGCAAAAGTGTTGGTTCGAGTTGTGAAACATTTAAAAGCTTCCGAAATGTCATATTCACGGTAGGTATAGTGTCCGGTTAGGATCGAGGTTTTTCGAATGATTTGATCGGGCTTTTTTGAGTGTGACCACTTTTTTTCGAGTGAATATGATCAAAAATGTAAACAAACAGACTTCTTTTCTAACAAGACGAAATATAGAAGCTTCAGTTTGATATATAAGTCAGGAATATGACAGTTGTTATCCATTCGTTTGATGTGTTTGGACTTTTGATTTTGCCTTTTGATGTTTGATTTTCCTTTTTGAATTTTCCTCGGAGTTCAGTATGTTTGTGTTTTTACTTTTTGATATATAAGGTTATAAATGATATATTTGTATTTTAGATATAAAGATAGTATCATTCTGACATTGCTTTTCGTTTAAAAAGTTAAATTTAGCCTTAAAATGCTTTTATTCCAAAATACCGAATAAAGCCATTTTCTTAAATATACCAATGCAAATGTCGACGGCAATGCATACATGAAATCTATATATCCTAAGATATACAGACACTTTACAAAAACTATTGTTATTGCATTGAAAACGACATTTTGAGACTAAATTCAGTTTTTCATATTCGGATTTTTTCGAGAGCAGTCCGGGCTTTTTCGAGTGTGTCCTTTTTTTATCGAGTGATTATACATATTTCTTATAGCTAAAAATGTTATGTGTTTACGTTTAAAAAATATAAAATAAAGACCCAAATTAAGTACTTTCAAGGCACATGGTGTATCAATACTTGCATTTTATCACGAAACAAGTATCGTTCATTTGTATATCTTCTTTTTCTCACATCTTATAAATTGCATGTACAGTATATATCCGTGATGTAAACAATCTAATGTGAGTGTTCCGGACCATATAAGTATTTGGATCTCATGGGATAAAAATTACTGAACAACAAAATGTCGACTTTGAAGAGAACTTCCAAAAATGTCTTAATGAACTGTTAAACAAAAGTTAAACTGTTTTAATAACTGACAAAAAAAATTGATATGATAAAGAGTCTAATAATTGATACTAGAGACTTACAGAAAACAGATACACCCATATTAAGACAATAAATTGAAAGACAATGGGTTCAACTTGTAACTTGTGCTATTTTGGGTAGCCTTTAAACTATAAAATTAATACATTTCATGTAACTGTCATTGTTATAGATAAGTTTATTGTATTATTGAATCGTTTGTAATGTATACCTATATGGTACAAAATTGGGTTTCCCCTTTGGCAATAATTTTTTTCGCCACCTCTTTCACCAAATCAATATATTTTTCGCCACTTTATTACTTTTTCAATTTTTTTATTGAATTTTGTGATATACAAAAGTTTTCATACAAATATATCTTCTCTTCCCCGTGTCACATCAGAAGAAGAATGTATCATAATAAACTTTAAGAAAATATGAACAATATAAAACAATTTCTTTAAAAAAATATTTTTGCTTTAAACGATAATCAAATTAATATTTATGTTTCTATAATTATATATTTTAAAGAAATATTTTGATTCAATTTCTAATTTAATAGATCTTTTTTATTTCGTAGAAAATTAAACAAGATTTCATTGAATATGATTTTATTAATTTTTTTTTAATCTAATATTTTAAGGAAACTCCAGGCATTCAATAAATTGATATAAAGTTAAACTTGTGAAAATTTAAATGTTATTGTATACATTTCAACATAGACATATACTAGTATACAATTGCTCTGATTTCAACAACATTGTATACACGACAATATTTATCGACAGAGTTATCGGTCCTGAATAGGACTGATTTAGTTGGGTATGAGGGTCTTACAAAAGGAGTGATGCTTTTATAACGGCAGTTAAATAATTGGCAAAAAACAATTGAGCACATCAAATGGACCAGAGTGATAATGTATTTTTGTAAATGTCCACTACGAAACGGGTCAAATCTCCTTCAGCATCTGGTTTTAAAATTATGAAAAAAATATCAGTGTACAGCTTAGTACGTGCTTTGATAAACAGAATCATTCTTGTTACTATTGCAATATAGGGATTTTTGGGGAAAAATAAAACATGTGCATATATCCACTTCGAAACGGTCACCTACGAAACAAGTATGGGAGAAATACGTTTCATAGTGGACACTACCACTACCATGAAGTCGTTTTTCACTCTTTTTTCAATTATATTCGTGCAAAACAAATATAACAAGGGTTAGTTTCATGTAATTTTCAGTATGTTTTGATTAACATAGAATAAGGTTGATGTCAACTACGAATTTTTTTGTTCACAACGAAACGGTTTTGTCAACTACGAAACTCATCAAAATGTCCACTAGGTAACATGAGTTGAACCTTCATATGTGAAGTACTGTCTAATCTTTATCGATAAAAAATGGTTCTCCAATTCAGAGTAAATGAAATCTTTCTAGTATATAAAGAAAAAGACAAATGTCCCCTACGCAACAGTACATAAACTATGAAAATAATATCATTTTAAGATTGCACTTTTTATACAAAGACAGGTCTATAATAGAGGTATTCAAAATAAATCTTGAAATAAAATTTTAGACAAGTTGATTTTTTATTTTTTTAGGTCTGAAATTCACACTTTTATTGAAAAACGCTCAAAGGATCATATTAAGTCTAATGAACTATTCATTTCATTGTTGGTTTTATCTGAAATTTTATTAAAATTTTGTGTTCAATGGCAATAAAAAATGGATGGATTAAGTGTGTGTGTTTTTTTATATTTTTTTATCAATAGGTTTCTCTCCGGAGTTCACCACAAGAACTATTATTAACTATAAAATCAAAAGTAGAATGAAATGAAGTTAAAATGAATATGAGTTCCCTTCATAATGTTCTAGACATCGTTTTTTAAGGATCAAGTTATTTCTAAATAAACACCGGAAAGTATTATAACGCTCTCCAAAAAGAATATTATATTTTCATTTAACATGTTTAATTGAAAAAAGATTCATTTTGATATGTTTTTGATGACTTATTGGGAATATATGATATTGTCCTTCACTTAATTTCAGTTATTAACTAGAAAAAAGTTTTAAGGCTAGAATACATTCAAATTTTCTGTAAAAAACCCGGACCATTTGTCTAAAAACCCGGACGATTTCACACTTTCTCTCGAAAAAACCCGGACAATAACAAACATTGATTTTTTAAATCAAATACAAGAAAATTGAGCTTCTTTGTTGATCAAAACATATATAGTATTCAATATAAGATGGTTAGTAATGTTAAAAACTGTTATAATTACGAAATATCCGTTAATTGAACTTATCACATGTTTTATCACTCGAAAAAACCTGAACTACACTCTAAAAAAATGGACCAAATCACTCGAAAAACCACGATCCTAGCCGGACACTATGCCTACCGTGATATTGTTGGGTTAACTTAGATTAAGGACTTTCCATTTTGAATTTTCCTTTGAGTTCAGTAATTCTGTGATTATATTTTGTATTGTTCTATGGAGCAAATTATTGTTTGTTGCCAATTTCCATATTTTCTCATTTTACATCATTGTAAAGAAAAGACAATATGTGCAGGTTAATACCAAGAACTGAATATATCTTATTTGCATGGAGGAGAAATGTAACAAAAAGTTTTATATTGACAGAACTATATATGTTTGAAAATTTACTTGACTAAACCACTGTACGATGAATTGACTATTTATTAATTAGTCTGTTCAAATCACGATTACCGTTTCATAGAGTTTTTTTTTATAGTTTTATAGTTGCAAGTCAACAATCCTTCAACTATCACATGTTGATATGAGGGGAAAAGTAAGTTTATTTCTCCTCGGATACAACTTTGGCCTTTGACTTTCCCTCAGAGCAATAGTTGTACCTCGGGAACAATAAACTTAATATTCCACTCATACCCAGTCAACAGGAATAAGATATTACTAATAACCTAAGACATAATCATACACATTCAATTCATGTTAAGTTAATGACCGTAAACATATTTGTTTATTTAAAAAATTTCAATATAGATACCAAATATTTAAAGTAGATTACAACACACATTTAATCTTACTTGAAGGCGTTAACGTCTACGTGTCGCTCACCTGGATAATTAGTTATTGAAATATTTGTCTTTCTTACATATATCAATGTTTTAAAATATTCGTAGACGTATAACATGTATAAGGTTCGAATCGAAGCGAAATGTGATTTACCTGTTTAAACATATATTAAATATTGTTTGTACTAGTGTTGATTTTAGTTCAATTCAATTCAAATCTTTATTTCCATAAAACTACATATTTATAGTATGTGACACAACATAACAAAATGATAATAAAAAATAAAAAGGTTAATTTTAGTAATGATATTGTTTAGTTATTCAACTGTCATACTTCAAATACTTATATAATCTAAAAGAAATCCTAACTATCACAAGTAAGAAAGAAGTGCCATGTATGATACAACTTAAAGCTCATGATTTATAAAACATTTTGGAATTTGACTGTCATACATAAAATAGGTTGATATAACTATCAATAAAGGCAACAGTAATATATCCCGCTGTTCAAAAGTTATAAATTGATTAACAAAACATAAATCCGGATTACTAATTAAAATCGAGGAAGACAACAGAACAACAGAAACACTGAACAGCAGAAAAAACAAACGTAAACAAACACGAAAAACGGACTAGAAACCAGGTTTTATCCAAATGTGCTTACATACTGCAAGGAAATGCCAGTACCAAAAGAAATATAACACTTCTTTTCCATTCGTTTGATATGTTAAAGCTTTCATTTTGCCATTTTCTAATGGACTTTATATCTTAAAATTTCTCTGCAGTTCGGTAGTTTTGGGATTCCATTTTCTTTTCTATACAAACTAACATGAGTGGGTTCCCTCGATAAACCAAATGTATCGTTTAGTTATTAGTGTATAAAAATGCATTCAGATATATGGTGATTTTTTTCATATAAAAACTAAAAAAAAAAAAATAATAATATGCCTTAATATTACTTAGAAATGTAAGTTTATACTATGCATTAATGAGGTACCCAACACTTTGACTACAATAGATTTGGCTCGTTTAGTTTCCATATGTTTACTTTGACTTGTGATTTTATTTTGATTTGAACCCCATCTTTTTAAGGAATAATTACATTGGGCATATACATGTTTGACTGTTCCTAACAAAAACAAATTCAATTCCCAGTAGCATTTGAACTGTCTGTGTTTTATTGTTAATATATATGAGTCCTGAACATTCTTTAAAGAAAAGCTTTTAGATTTCAAGATAACACATTCTATTTCTGTACTTTCATAAATTATATATTTGCAAGAAACAGTTGTCGTTAACTGAATAACACGAGAAATGACACATAACGGAAAAAGGCCATGGGAAGAATTTGAAAACAACGAAAACAATTTTTGAAATCTTGAACAAGAACGGTTTTAAAAATGATACATGTACTAAATGAAACAAATGCAGGCAGTAATGTTATCGGCCATCCACCAACTGTGTAAATACAAGCACTGACATTCTACAGACTATCTTGTCGTCCATCGTTCTAGCCATTATACAATACAGACACACTAATTGTAAACAATAATGTCTTTCGCTTGCATTATATTAGGATACAGTACTTGTATGGTGTAAACTTCGCACTAACATCATACACCATTACACCATACACCATACACCTTTACACCATACACCTTGTATCATTACACCATACACGTTACACGTTTGCACCATACACCTTACACATACACCATACACAATTACCCATTATATCTACACGATTCAAAATTACCCATTATGCAATTAAATTTCAAATATTAAGATTATTATAATTGTTTATTTTCAAAATCAGAAAAATTAAAATAAAAAGAACTTTGTTTTCAACCAATGAACTGTCGAACACCATTCATTCACACCATTCCCGATCGCACGTTACACAATCACACCATTCCTCATACACCATTACACCATTCCCCTCACAGCATACACCATAACACCATACACCTTATATTATTGCACCATATGTCATACACCATTACCCCATACACGTTTTTGTGGGAAGTTTACACCATCCAGGGCTGTATTGATACCCATCAAGTAAACGGTTTTATTTTAGTGTAAGGCGGGGGCCGTAATTGTTGGATGGTTTGTTGTCCATGTTACTGTGATATTGTGGTACATTGGGATAAGCCATATATACAAACTATAAAAAAACCCAGATATTTCGCTGCAATTAAAGATGCCAGTACAGACATTGACACAGAGACCGATCTTGAATCA
The DNA here is from genome assembly GCF_965363235.1 of Mytilus galloprovincialis. Taxonomy (NCBI): domain Eukaryota; kingdom Metazoa; phylum Mollusca; class Bivalvia; order Mytilida; family Mytilidae; genus Mytilus; species Mytilus galloprovincialis. The sequence continues at coordinate 45,201,782 of NC_134842.1, read as the reverse complement.
GATAAGCTGTGTGTTTTATTTTTTTTAACCCTCGTTTTGTTTATAATAGTTCACGCAACATGTCACTTATCAATACAAACACGCCTTACTGAAGCGACATGTGTTTTAATACAACACTAATTTTGAATAATTATTAGTTAATAATTCCTACTTTAATGCTCAGAAGGAAATTTACTACAAACCAAAAAAATCAACAGTCTTGGCCTTTTTTATTTTAGGAATTCCTGTTCAGGGTATCAACATAGATGATGTGACGTATGTTCATGTACTTTAATTAGAATCTATCGGGCTATATAACAGCATGATTTACCTACCTAATCAAATGTACTAAACCAGGGGACAATGACCCACCGTTTTAAAATATTAAACTACAACAATAAAAATTGTCAGTGTTGTTTTATACACTTTACGAAAACATAAATTACTACAAGAATTCAAAAGCCACAAGAAATTGCATATAGAAACTGCAAATCACACAATGACGCTTTTGAAATTGAATCCTGCTGATGATATCATTGATTTCGAAAAATATATAAATTCAGGGACGTGTACGCTGGTCGTGAAAATGATAGACTTAGTTCAATCAGCTCCTTGTCCGTTTTGTGAAGATTTACAAGAAAATTGATATTTTTAAAGAAAAAAAAAATAATATGATTTGATGTTTTTTGCAGTATGCGTGGACATATTAATCTTGAATGGTTTGAGAAAACATTTTTTAGATCGTATTCTAAGATTATCATGAATTGGTAATGTAAAATACTGGTTTTTTTTTGTCTTATTTTAAATTCATTTTTAAGTTCAGTATGACTACCATATCGTACTCCAGAGATTATCGATGTTCGAGATTGAATATGTGTTAATCAGTTTCTAGATTTACAAATGATGATGTGTGCACTTTTTTATATATATTTTCGACGTTATATTGCTATTGTGTTGTCAGTTTCTCTGCGACACATGACTTTAAATGTACTTTGACATCCGTCTTTTCTGATTGCTACGTCTAAATAACATCATAATATACAGTACATTGTACCATCATTTGATATTTCAAGCTATCTGTGTTCATTTTCCACCGCTTTTCGAGTCTTTTAATAGGGGCTGCTTCTTTTTTCTAAATTTTTGTTTTCTTTTTTCATATAATTAGCAGATGTGTGCCTTGCTGTGCTAAGCATAATTCTTAAAACTAAAAGAACCGTTGAACATCGAGTAGGCGTCCAAGAGACTAAGATTTCTTCTAAACGTTAACACTCAACAGCAAAAAAGCTGCTGGTATAATTCCTAATTAACAATTAGAAAATTTAAAGTTGAATTGTTCATACAGCTCTCTAAGAATAATGTGTCAAAATTATCTTTAGGCAAATAGACAACTAGACAGATACAGAGTTGAAAAATTGACTGTAATACAGCCCCACTCTTTTGAATAAGGGATAAATATGTATAACATTTTTTTTAATAACACTTTATTGATCTTGGAGTGGATTTTAGCAGTATTGATTGAGAAAAATTATGAGATAAAATATAATAATAGATGTGACATAATTGTAATAGATATGTCAAAGACTCCATGACAATGATATGAATAATAACTTTTATGTGAAATATAAGACAAAATACTTTTTTTTTCAGATTTAAAAAAAAGGTAAGATCAATGTTGATTTCCTAACGGAACTTTGCCATTGACTACATGTACATATCCATCAGTAAAAATAGTAGTGAAAAGTTTACGTTATCTGCAGATCAACTGAAAAGGCCGGGTGATTTAAATAAGAAAACATAATTAAGTCATTAATACAGTAAAAATTCATTAAATAACAATCAGATGTTAATGAATAATAAAACCCGAAAGGACATCATTGGCAGGTAAGCTAAGTTTGAGATATTTTCACATAACAATACACCAGCTGGTTTCCTCTTTTAGAACATTTAAAAAAAGATATAGTTTTGAAGAAAAGTAACAGATGATTTCTGTATAAATCTGCTATAGTTTAATATACAAATGACACTTATATTGTTAATAAATATCGGTAAATAGATTTCCAATTTAATTGTGCAAATTTTATTTTAACGATATAATGATTTTCGAAATTACAAAAAATCGACACATACATGTACAATGAATATTTCAAAAGTTTCAAATAAAAAAAACCGAATGATACATAAGTTTTTTTTATAACGAAATGGTCTTTCTTATCAAAAAACGTATGTACATGTACGTATTCTTTTACTTAAGAAAATTCTATAATTTGTTTAAATTTAGGGGAAAAAAATCAAAACAATTCGCCGATGTTTTTTTCCAATGAAGTAAAATCCGGTGATCACAAAACGCACGGATCTGTCATTAAAATAAAGTATTATCTTATGTACATGTTTTACAAGTGCTCTATATCCATGCTTCTTTGTTGATTGTTTACTAGGCTGACAATCGGTAAAACTACGTTGATAAAACACGACAATTAACTAGCTGGCTTATTTTCAAATAATAAGGTGTGATACCACCATTGTTTCCCTATTAGTTTTTGTTAAATAAGCATTTTGCATAACATTGTACAGCATTTCCCTTTGTTTCAGCTCAGGAAATATTTTGCATGAATAAAATTTCCAGTACTACAGTGAAAATTTCAAGCTTCAATTATTTCTTCAGATTTAAAAAAAAAAAAGGTAAGTTTAAAAAATAAAACAAATACGTGAAGTCAATTTCCGTCTATTTGTTTATTTGGTAACGGATCACTGCCACTACACATGCCTACATCATTGCATATAAGAAAGTAACTGTTACCGGAAGTATACAACCCACATTTTTACACTTTTATTTTCTGGTTACAAACTTAATTTGGTAACTATGTAGCTTTAATTTTCCAAAATATTTTATTGGACCACTTTATGAAATCAGAATAAAAATTTAGTACATTTAAATCCAAGGTTGATTGTCTACAACAGTCAAATTCAAGGGAGCCACTTTTTTTATTATCTATTTTTGTATGCAACCGGATGTGATACAATGTAACAATGATTTGTGGTATTACACCATCAGAGACCGATATAAATGTTTTGGACAACTATACGATATGGGTGTGCATAAATGATAAAATCGTGTAAAGAAGACTAGGAATATGATAGATACTGTACATGCATTGGTTCAAGAAATGGATTATATTTCACCAGTCACTAGTTTCATATGACTTTAGGATAACAGTTTCAAAACATAGATAAATATAACACTCATTTATATTCTAACATTAACAAAATTTAGAATATTTGAAATAGGTATGATATTCTACCTTATGAATATATAACTGTGTCTGATGTAGACAAAACATTCCGGAAATTGCTATTCCAAATTCCACAAATTATTTTATCTATTGGGCCATTGACATGTGTGATTAGAGCGTGACGGTTGGTGTACAAAATTAAAAGTTACTGTAAACACATCTGCCATAGTAATGTCTTTAAGTTTTACTCATACGTTATGTGGAGGATAGTAATAGATAACACATCCAGGAAATCTAAAAGAGTATAAGCCTTATAGCCTATAGTCCTTATGTGACAGGATGATCCGCGTGTACATGATCAAATAGGAAAGGAGTAATTCTAAATCTACTGAAATCAATCTAGTTTTATTGGCTGTATGGTAGAAAAACTCAAACAATCGTCTCTGAAATTTGTTTTCATATATGTTTTGTTTTCAGATACAATAGAGTAGCATATTTACCTAACGATATAAGGATATTGGTATTTAGTCAAATCTTAACCGGAATTTGTGATACCAAAATTTATAAAATGTAAACAACATGTCGAAATGTTAAGGCTTTAAATAAATATCTATTTGGATAAGTTGATGCAAGCACACGTGGTATATGGTGTCGTATACGGTTACAGGTTTGTAATGTTTCACAACCATAATATATCAGTATGTCAACACGTTAACTATGAGCTTTGAAAGTCATGTAGTTTGAGCATTTTTCTGAGTAAGTGTTAAAAAATTTCTAACAAATACTCTTTACTGTGGGTTAGCTTGCATTAGTCGTCAGTATCCTATTTATTAACAACTTGTGGTTATATTGATAAAAATTTAGAATCTTCCTTGAAGGTGGAGCAATTGCGCAGTTAATTATTTCGATTGATGTGTCATTTATATACAAGAGTTATATTCCTTTGAACTATGTTCAATTTCATAAAGTCAATGTGATTGTCTACCTTGAAGAGGGTTAACATTTTATCTTTTACATATAGTTTTTTTTTATTGAATTTAAAATCGTTACAAAATTTGTAAATATACTAGATATTCGTATTTCTTTATTAGTTGAGTAAAGACATTTATGTATATCTATAATTTCTTTTATTTCTTTTGAAATGTTTAAAATCAAAATATACCATTATAAAGAATTAATTCAAAATCTTATCAATATGTTTTTGTTACATTTAAATATTCACTGTGCAAGAACGTCATAAATGTGCAAGGTCAAATCTACCCTCATCATCATTAGGTTTCTTAGTTCGATGAGACAAACCGCTCTAAATCAAACATCATAGGCACTTGTTTCAAAATAAAAAAAATGTACATTATATAACATTAAGGTATATAGGGGGAAATATTCTGAAACAAGTGCCTATGTCACAGAAAAAACATCTTTTTCCATGTATTTTGACGAAATTTCTCTCTTTTAAAGCCATATCTTGGAAATTATTTAAAAAAAAGCTTTCTTTCTACTTTTAATTTGAGGTACAATAAAAAACTGAAAAAACATAGGTTGAATTATGTCGTTAAGAATACACTGTTACAAGTTGTGGTATGCATCATAAAATGTTCAACAACATTCGTCCTTCTGCTCGTGAAGACAATTGTTTCTATGATATGGTGTATACAATTATGTCAGAACTCAAATGAAGCAGAAACGCTAATGTAACTAATCTGCTTTACTCGATCACTAAAGACAAATACATGAAAAAAGTGTAATAACGCCTGCCACAAACACACATACGCATTAACACAAAATAGTAAACCATAGCCACCACTTTATTCTAGGAGCCTCTAATTGATGCCGAATGCTATAATGAAAAATTGTAATTGGAACCTACACAAAACAATTAGAACTTTTCTGAAAAAGACTATAAATGAAAACCGAAATATCTCATCTTCCCATAATGATTGAATGTTAGGAAATTGACCAGAGTTATCTTACTTTAATCACAGAGAGGGGATAGTAAACAACTTTTAATTTAAGCCTAGTTAACATTAAAAAAAAATTCCAAAAACAAATAATGTTACTTTATACAAATATAAGGACTTTGTTAGCTAATTCTACTAATTATATTAGATATTGTGATTGTTTATGACAATAGAAAAACATGCTAAATAGAGTACCTATATGTAAGTTGTAAAGTCAAAATTCAGACCTTTTTAACATCCATGCCCGAATCAAAAAAACTTACACATGTAACATTTCCAGCCAGTAAATGAACATAATTTGTCCCTTGTTGCCTCTTTCTGGTCTTGTTCTGTAAAACATATCAGATTTTTCTTTTTTGAATTTGCATTTGGTGTTCGCCTTTCATCTGTTTTGAAAGTATTGATGACACTTTAAAAGAATGACAACAGTACACAAATTTGTCCGAAATCATTCTTTGTCGTTGCTAGATACACTTTGTTTGTTGACTGTTGCAAGATGAACTGTGTTGCCATACCAAAAAACCTCCCATTCTTTAATTATAGGTTAGAAAATACTTGGACATGTTTTATGAAGATTTAAGCCCAAGGCGACACCGAGGGTTTAAATCTTCATAAAACATGACCAAGTATTGCCTGACCAATTTAGAACATATTCACACTTTCGAGTGACCTTATAATATTATCCTTTCCCATTGTAATAGTCAAATCTAAATAAGAGTTCACTTTTTATAATGAAATGAATGTAAAACATAGGTTATGATTATTTCAATGGAGGGAATAAAATAGCACGGACATAGTACATGTAGTATTTGAGGACAAAAGTTTAAGGTAAAATTGTATACCTATATACCATGAGATTTCTTTTTTTTTTATTTAAAAAAAGGCACAACACGTTATATAAATCCCCTTTTTTGAAATTTGATTTTTTTTTCATAAATAGGAAGATCATTGTATAAATATTTGAATGCAGACCATTCAACATTAAGTGCTTACTAATTATTGATAAATTTACGTGTATTCTGTTTTTTTTAAAGTTATACATGTACGATATGTATATGAACAAAACATTATTTTACCTACCTAATTACACCCCTTTCATTTTTGTTATTATATATAAGTGTACCATTAGAAAAAGTTTGAACATTTGCAAAATTCAAAACGTTTTTATTTAGTTTTTTTTCTCTTTCATCTTTAATCGGCAGACTATTTTCCTAAGGAAGATGCCTCAGGGAATTGTACAGTTCGTTAGTACAGTTATTAAGAGTTCACTCTCATAATTGGTTTACAATGAAAAGTCATTCATGTCTAGCATTTATTAGTACATGGAAAGCCATGTACTATGTAAATTAGAGGGAAAAACTTACTTTTCATGTGATGAATAGGGGTTAGTATGCTCTAATTATGTTGGAACAACCTTACTGATCCTATCATTTGTTGTTTTTAATACGCACAACAATCTGCAATCATAAATTAAACAATTCATAATCTATCGATATTACACAATGATATAGAAATATGTGAATGGTTTCATCGACGTAGTGCTGAGGCATTAAGTACAATATTCATCTAAGTCTTTTCTTAAGTCACATTTCGAAAGTTTGTGATTGGTTCAATATTTATTGTATTTTATTTTTAAGATTTATTAACACAGATTTAAGACTTTGACAATATTGTTTTCTGGACTTTGTCTTTAAATAAAAAAAATAGAAAAAAATACTTTAAAAGGTTTATGATTCTTAATTCACTGGTATCTTATTTTGCCATTTAGAAGTCATAGCTTATCATATTTTATAGAATGCAGAAATGTATTAGAAATATATAAGTTATTGAAAAAAGAAAGTAATACACAAATTATTGTTTGAAATACACATACATAAAACACAAAAAGTATAAAAAAAACTCTTCATCACTTGTCACATGCATATCATTTACAGGAGAAGATAAAAAATAATAGCAATGTCTGTATTGCTTTGGTCAAAGGAAATAACACTCATACTATTGATTGGAGAGTGTGGCAATGCCAACCTCGATTGTAGGACAATATCTGCAGTATCTAGCTGTAAAATGCAGTGTAATACCTATGGACTGTCGTACAGATGCACCAAAAGAGGACTAATAGACGTACCAAGCTTTCCTAATTCAACAACACTCATGTAAGTAGTTATTATATGTAGTGAAACTGTTGATATCATATCTTCTCTGCGAAATTATACATCATATCATAAAAAATAGTGTGTCATCAAATAACTGGCTTGTTTTCATCCATGTAACATGATTTGTTGAAACTTGTATAATGTTGCTCGGATATTTTCCTCTTTCTTGGATTTTAAAATAGCAGATACAGCTGTTTGTCTGGATATTAGACGAAATGTGCAAATTTTTAGAGTAGTGTATAATATATGAAATATTTTTTTGATATAGATATAGAAATGAGTGTGTTGTATCATAATTACGGCTTTGATCTCGAAAACACCTTATTTGTGTTTGATAAGACTTTTTAAAAATTAGCTAAATAAGGGGAAAATTAATGTTTTTACTTGAAAGCAAAACAAAAAGTTCGGTGACCCCATTTTTTCTATTTCTTATCTGAAAGCATGTTTTAAGATTTTCTTCAAACATTATATATTAATGTTCTGACAAGCAGTTTTCTTTTGATCACACAAAATTTGGTTTTCCATGCATAGTCTCTACAAAAACTGACAATTTTACCAAACCTGTAGCGTTAAAAAAAGTCCAATGGTCCATTTTTTTCATATTTTTAAGAGAAAAAAAGCATGATAAAAACTACATTTTGACAAATTCCTAAAATAGTAATGCAGACACCCCAGTCCCCTTAATGGACTTGTACATAAAGAGCATTACCATCTAAAAAAAATTGAACACGTCAGTAAAAAATCTGAGAAATTTAATAGAAGTCTTTCTTAACCTAAATATGTCGCTCTTACAAACAGCGAATCATATCAAGCCCACTGGAACGTTTCATATAAAATACGATAATACCACGTGCATGCAATTATCTTGAAATAATTCTGACAACACCATAAGCAAAAAGTATATATGGAATTATAACAGGTCAAGATAAAAAAAAAAGAGGGTTGTATGTAAAATGTGTTAACATCCTTTTTATGTTTTCATACGATTGTCAACAGTTACTTGAACGTTGATATCGTTTGGTTACTAGTATTGAATGTCTAAATTCCATGCAAGAACGTGTAGTTATGACAGTAATTGAATATATTATTGGAGGTCTCTTAAGGAGCACTAACTTCGAAATAAATAAAAAAAAAAATGAACATGATTTCGTTTGGTTCAACCATTAATAAAAGTAAAATAACGAAAGAATGCATTGTTTTAGCAGTCAATTTGGTTCAATTTTGTCAATTTCTTTCGATAATGCATTATTCATTTTTGCAAGTCATGTACAGCAATTAAAATAAGAAGAATGTCAAATTTGAACGTGACACAAATGTGCACCATTGTGTTAACTGATTCGATCCACAAAATCATTCTTAAAGAAAACTGTTATTCACTTTTTTAAATTTATAACATGAAATCAAACAGATTTCTAAAAATCGAATAGCACGAGGTCGCAATGTATATGTGTTCATGTTTATATCCGGTTATTTGACCGTCGGTAGTTTTCGGAGGTTATCTCGATTATTGTTTGATATACACAAAAAATAATCTGATAAACGTTATCGAACACATGCTTTGTAAGCTGTCTATTACAGACTTATTGTAATTTGGAATACCTTTTAGTATTATGTTATTGATCCAATATTAGTATTTGATTCAAATCGTTGAACATGAACTTGACAGCTAGTGCCCTTTTTCAACATAGTTTCCGCCTTTTCATTGAATGATTATTTCCAGAACTACTTTGGAAGATACAAAAAAAAACCAATACAAAAATCATAATTTTGCAACGGTTGTTATGAATGTGCAATGATTCATACTATATTCTATTTATTTGCGATATATTATGGGTTTTTTTTTTGAAAAATTCTCGTTTAAAATTCTTAAAAAATCTTAACGTAATACAAAGGTTGTTTGATCTTTTCAGGTACTGTGATTGTACACTATCACGTCTAACAGTATCATCTAAATAAAATTAAAGCATTGACAAATGAAACTATAAATAACAGTGTCAGCAAAATTATGTGAACTTATTATTTTCAATGAAATGAACCAATATTCTCAAAATAACAGATTGAAGTAATAAGATAGAACTGTATGATTTTTTTTCATTTAGAGATTTGTCCTACAACGCCATAAGAACCTTATACAGTGATACTTTTACGGATAACTTACACTTATATAGCATGTAAGTAATAGAATATACTATTAACTTCAAACATAAAGAAAAGAACATCATGACAAGACATTCATATGGTTTAGGAGCTGTAACTGCCAACCAGGCAGGCTTGTGGTAATGCAATTTTAATGTAATGCATGGTAATTGCATGTAATGTGTAATGCAACAATTTTTGCATTACAAGTATTGTTGTCCATCTGATGAGTTAAGCCTTTTTTAACTGATTTTTATGGTTCGTTCTTATGTTGTACTGTTATACTGTCCATAGATTTATGAGTTTGAACAGCGGTATACTACTGTTGCCTTTATATACCACTGTCCCAGGTTAGGGAAGAGTTGAAATCCCGCTTACATGTTTAACCCCGCCACATTATGCATATATGTGCCAGTCCCAAGTCAGGAGCCTGTAAATAAGTGGTTGTCGTTTGTTTATGTGTTAATCTACAAATTTGTTTTCATTAAAAAATTTTATACAAACAAAATAAAGTTTTTTGTCGTTTAAATTGTTCTACTTTGTCATTTCGGGACCTTTTGTAGCTGACTATGCGGTATGGGTTTTGCTCATTGTTGATTGCCGTACGGTGACCTATAGTTGTTTACTTCCGTGTCATCTTGGTCTCTTGTGGAGAGTTGTCTCATTGGCAATCATACAAATCTTCTTTTTTATATGCAATTGTAATTAAATGCATGACTTGAGAAAAAAATGAGTAATTTCATGCATTACATTGCGTTACACAGCATTACTTTTTTCACATAAAAACAAATATTCCACAAATCAGTAGTCAGTACGTTGGTCTTGACAACAGCATGAGCAATCGTTTATAAAATATTCAATTAACCAATTTTTAACTACTGTGAATTCAGTATTATTCGTTGGATACCAATTGTCGTGGATATTGTTGGTATTAGTGAAACACGAAATTAAATGTTCAACGACTGACAAATTTACTAAAGGACTGTGTGAAGACTTTATTAAAATCACGAAATTTAATGTTCATGAACTTGCAAGTTTTCTTTCATCGAAGAAAAGTGGTATCAACGAAAACAAATGAATACACAGTATAATAAATTTAGGTAAAGCTGACCTCATACATGTTATATGGAGTTGTCTATTGTGTTGTTCTTTTTTGCAATTAATATTTCAATTGTGTCGGTTCTTCTATATCTTTGGTTTCAAAATGCGGCTTTGAGCGTTTCTGGGGACGGTAAATCTATAAACATGCTGCTGACGCCTGACTGTATAAGTAGCTGTTTATTCAATTTTTGGTTTCCTCATTGAAAATGCCTTAAAGCGTCTTTTAGATGAAGTTCAGTAAAAACAAACAAAGAGTGATTTTTTTTGAAGGGTTTAATATTTTGCAGTGGTGTCTTGCCATGGCTTTGTTTGGACTTGTTTGTTTGCTTTTTGGTCTTGAATGTTTGTCCCTAATATTTTATTAACTGTGCATTTGCATTCAGATATCGCAGATCAAATTTATTCGTTCATAGTGTGTTAATTTACGTGTTTTGATTAAGTTAAGCCTGCCAATTGATATCTTATTGTGTGTTTTGTAATGTTGTGATGTTATGCTATTGTTTCAGAAAAGGGAGAAGGTTTGGTACCATTAAAACGTTTAATTCCGCTGCAAATGTTTGCACCTGTCCTAAGTCAGGAATTTGATGTACAGTAGTTGTCGTTTGTTTATGTAATTCATCATATTTTCTATCTCAAATTCATGTATTTGGTTTGATGTTATATTTGTTATTCTCATCGGATTTTGCTTATCCCTCAGTTTTGGTTTGTTACCCCAATTTTGTTTTTTGTCCATAGATTTACGAGTTTTGAACAGCGGTATGCTACTGTTGCCTTTATAATTCATACGTGTCTCTCGTTTCTCGTTTTTTATATAGATTAGACCGTTGGTTTTCCCGTTTGAAAGGTTTTACACTAGTAATTTGGGAGCCCTTTATAGCTTGTTGTTCGGTGTGACCCAAGGCTCCGTGTTGAAGGCCGTACATTGACCTATAATGGTTTACTTTTATAAATTGTTATTTGGATGGAGAGTTGTCTCATTGGCACTCACATCACATCTTCCTTTATCTATATAAGAGACATATCTTTGAGTTTTTGTATAGACGTAATGTTGATGTCATGCATTCACACATTCTAAGCTTTTAACTTATAACTTCATATTACAGTTTTTTCAATTACTATTTGTTTACAGATACTTAGATAGCAATTATTTAACCACTCTTCCAGAAGACCTGTTTAAAACCAATATTGATCTGGAGGAAATGCAAGTATCATTTATAGAATATCAGTCACCGCAAAAACGACGGCGATAAGAATTTTAAGTAATATGAAACGAGTTCACGAAATTTAATGTTATTGGAATTATTGAGCCAATGCTTGAATACATATTTGCACCTTTTTGAAATTTATTATACATCTGTGTCGTATTTTCGACAAATTTTATTTCAACAATGAAAACATGGAAAACAAAGACAAAGCGAAACGCACCCTATTAAAACCTGGGGTGATCTCAGGTGATCCGGAAGGGTAAGCAGATCCTGATCCACTCGTGGCATGTTACCATAATATATCCATATGTTTCAATTTGTTAAATCATTTGCTGCATTAATTTTTTAAGAATCTGTAACTACTACTGACCTTCATGAGCACGGTTAGTAATATTTTATCATCAAGGTTTTCCTTGTTTTCCTGCGTTGGCTGAAGTTATAACAAGTGGTGTCATAATTTGAGTCTCTATATCGACTAAAGTATCTGCGAATCAGTGTGTTTGATGTCAATAATTATATATCAGTACACTTATGAAGATTACGGAAAGGATTTTCTATAAAATAAAAGTTGACGTTCACTTTTTATATGAACGATTAACAATTCAAGTATATAAAGTCGTATTCAACTTTGTTTTCATTTGACGTTTCATATGATTTAACATAAATGATCAACCCCCACGAAAAAAGGAGTAAGATACAAATTTGAAACCCAAAACACATTACTTGAGATAAACGAACATTGGTACATATCCAAATATAGTCTATGAATGTTTTAAGTCTCCTGATAAATTTAGTCTGTTTAAATTGAACTGATGAAATGTAATGAAAATAAATTAGGGCAATTAAAGTTGAAACTGAGACAATATGTTATATTACTTTAATTTTCTTTCGACTTTTCTCATGCATAAATAATTACACGACATTTGTATTAATGAATTGTGTATTTTATCAAGCAATTAGTTAATTATTTGTTATTACTTTTTTAAATAGATATATATCTGAAAACCATCTGACGACCTTACCAATTGACCTGTTCGCATCTAACAGACGTTTGGTCAGGCTGTAAATATGACAAATGTCTGCATACCAAATTAATGAAATGCCATGCTTTTTTAAAATCTTATGAATGCTTTACCTTATCTCTCTTTTCGTATGTTTGAGTATCTTTCAAATAATGAAAATATTTAAAAGGTAAATGCATTAAGAAAATAAGATAATATTAACATCATTACCCTGCAGTATTCTAAACAGAGCACTAACAAAATAGGATATCATGTTAAATCTATTTGTAATTTAATGATCAGCAGAATTATCAAACATATTACTGAACTCGTTTATTTTTTGGCCCCTAAATAAAAGAGGAACGAAAGATACCAGAGGGACAATCAAATTTACAGATCGAAAATAAACTGAAAACGCCATGGCTAAAAATAAAAAGACGAATAGACCAATAATAGAACAGAAGACACAACATTGAACACTGCAGACTAAGCAACACGAACCCCAAACAAACAAACAAATATCGGGGTGATCTTAAGTACTTCGAAAGGATAAGCAGAACCTGCTCCACATGTGGCACCCGTCGTTTTGCTTATGTTATTACAAGTCCTGTATATAGTTTAATTCGGTGGGTCACATTTGTGAAAAGCGAAGGGTAGTTACGACATAAGGAACATATCCAATATCATCTGTATATATATACGTATTTTTTTTCTGTTTTATGTTAGTTTTCAATATCTTACACATAAAAGTGAGAGAAACCTGTTCTGTTTTTTTTTTTTTAAACAGGGATATATCGAGTAACAACCTAACTATCATTGATGGTTCAGTTTTTAAGTACAATGTGGCATTAATACAATTGTAAGTAAATAATAACTGTAATCATTTTGATATGTTTGCTGAATATTAAAGGAGAAAAAAAACAGCAGTATCCTTTTACTTTACTTTTCCCTATAAAGATGAAGCTGTCTAACGTAAATATAGAGCCGATAATACCCGAGGTGACATTCAAACTCAAAGGTCAAATCTTACAACTCCATGGCTACAAGAAGAAAAAATACCAACATCAAAACATTGTACTACAAACGTATAACAGTCTGGAAAGACCTAATTCTGTCTAAATTTGCATGAACAATTACTCGAAATTCTCCAAAAGTATGACTTCTGTTTACATTTTTCCTGACAAATTCTGATTTATATTAGATTTGTATGAAAATAACTCAACACATTCTCAATATTCTGAATATGGTCTTCTTTCTTGACAAATTCTTGACATTTTAATACTGTATTGAAATTCAGATTCTCGACATTCTTATTTTTCTCTGTGTGGCTTAAAATTTTCGGAACATTTTTAATTGTGTCTGAACTTTACTTGACAATTGAAATTTACAAATCAAGACCAATATACATGACATTATATAACTTTATCTTTATTTCTCTTAAAAAAATGTGTCAATACATATTCAGACATTAATAAGAATATCAAGAATATGTCAAGACTGGCCGATTTAAATTTAAGACAGTCTAAATTGGTTGAGGCTAATCAAGACTCTTTTCAGAAAGTCTCGAGATTTTTTTAGACAATGATAATACTGTCAAAACATAGGTCAAGAAAAATCAAGAAATTTATAAGACGAAATCATACTTTGTTAAGAATTCTTAAACATAATATAGACCAAGAAAGAATGTCGAGTAAAAATTTATGCTTATTCATAAAAAATGGGTCTTCGCAGACGTTTTGACTTTTGGAGTGTTAGTAAACAAAAGCAACACACATGTAGGAATCTAAACACTTAGCAACGAGAACCCCATCAAAACTGGGATTTGTCTAAGGTGCTCTGAAATGTAAAAACGTCCTACTCAATATGTGGCACCAATTGCGTTGCTCATATAAATACAACACAATATTCCAGTAGCGCGCATATGGGGTCTCTAACTCGATTTACGATATTTCGGGTCTTTTTTTTTTCGTATTATGGTTTAAGTTGCTCATTCTTAAGTTTTTTTTTTATTATTGTATTGTGATTTTCTAATTCAAAGAGTTTATCAGCCTTTACAATATACGATATTGTTATAGTACATATGTTGTAAGTTTTTAGGATTTGTATTTCCATATTACCATATCCAACTGTGTTTTTTGTTCAAGGTCACTAGTATCCATTTCATGATTTTTTTTCTTCTTCTCAAAACACTTATGAACGTTGGATGTAATATACATGATACATGATCGTAATATGATAGAACTATATTGCATTAAAAAATCAAGTATCTTTCATTCTTCATACAAAACAATAGTATTGTCTTCTGGTAACTTTGATTTCCATCAATGTTAAAATAAAATGAAACATTAAATTTCCATGAATTGAAATATTATTCAGAAGCAGTGTAGATAGAAAGGATATCTTATATAGTTGTGAAGGATGAAAACGGATTCCCTTTTTTGGTTTGTTTGACTACTAATATGCACAAATATTCTATCGGTTCGGATTTATAAAAGTGTATACTTTTATCTTTTGATATGTGTATCTATATTTTATAAATGATTTTTTCTGATATTATTATTATTTATTATTAATGTTCTAATATGCCGTCCTTCTTAAGCCATGGTCTCATTACAATTTAACATTGCGCTTGCAAGATTGACGTCACCATTCAAATTTAAACGTTGTATATTGAACAATGTCAGAGGTCGTAAAGGACAGTTTTGTTGGTATCCTCTCTCGGAAAATAAATAAATCATTAAAGTAAGTTAATGCATCTATACGTTTATTTGTTTTACTGTTGAGTTTTTCTATTAAGTTTTTTGTTCATTAAATCGAAATGGTCGACTTCGAAGTATAAAACAGTTCTTAATATTCCTAAAAGCTAAAAAAATATTTCTTGCCATTTTTTAATCTCATTTTAACATTGCTGGGGATTATATTTGTCAACATTTTTACTTCGCTCACAATCGTTAAAATAACCACAAATTAAAAGCATGGCAAGCAAGAATTTATAAGTATTGTTTTTCAAACCAATCACTATTATACGGAGGTGGGCGATATACAAGGGACAATCAAAATACACGAGTTGATAAACAAAAACAGACAACACCACAACGAAAATAGGAAAAATATACCATGAAAATTAAAAGTCAACTATCTAAAAACGTATACATTTAAATAATGTAACTCGTTAGATAAAGGCAACATTACTATACTGCTGTATAAAGTCATAAATCGATTGCGGGAAACACACCCGGGTTAAAGACTAAAACCGAGGGAAATACATCAACTATACGAAGTAAACAACGAATCAGCAGAAACACCAAAGTGCAACAAAAGCAAACGACAATGCAACATACATATCAACGAACTGTTACATAATAACTGCCGTTTTTCCTGACTTGTTACAGGACATTTTAAGAAAAATTATATAGTTACAAATATCCAACGCTCATACTATAGTGACAAACATTCAATGTTAATAATATCGCAAAAAATTGATATTGTATTAAAAAAAACGGAAAAACACAGTGACCAAGATATGAAGAAATATATTATAAAAATGAATATGTTGTATGGAAAAGGCAAGAACAAAAAGTTAGAAATATTCATAAAATAATTGGTGAGCATGATGATCATAGATGTTTTGAAATAGGCTGATGAAAAACATTATGTATACAAGCATGTATATGTATCAGAACACGTAAAAAACTCATAATTAATTTCCACAGAAGCCATTACATTAAAACAAATTTCTAACGGTTAAGATGTGCAACTCGGGGACCTTTGTGTTAAGTGTGTGAGTATACTTTTATACAAAATAATTAATCACCTATAAGTACTTCTACTGTTTGTAGTAATTTGGTTTAAAAGAACTAGTTTGTTTTATTTAATGTAGGCAGTTATCGAACAACCATCTAACCAGCGTACCAGATGGTGTTTTCAGGACCAATGTGGACTTGGCATATGTGTAAGTAAAACAAACTGCTATCAATTGTATGTAGAGGTTAACTTCCTAGACCATTCGGCCACCGAATCTCAATCTAGTTTACATATTTGAAGCTATTGCTAACCGTTTGCCATTTTATTAATTGTCATATTTGTACAAATATTACTTTCAATTTTGACAATAAGAAATCCTATAAAAAATAAATCTATGTTCTTTTTCTGAATAAACAACTTAGTTTTACTGATAGATAACAAGTTGATCAACGTAGAAGTTACACATTTAAGGTAGCACAATACAAAGATTTTGCATCCCCAATCAGACATCTTGAAACTGATGTAATTCCACTCATCCTTCTTTAAATTTTATAAATGAGGTACCAAAAAAAAAAAAGAAGAATGATTAATCTTTCAAATTGTGATAATTTCATTATGACATAATTATTACATAATTAATTGTTGTGTAATTAGTTGCTATATTGTGATGTCCATACTTGAATGAATTTAGCTTCTTTGTTATTCATAGCATTCTAAAATATTTTATAGATTCTTTCACAACACAGTTTGACCTCCAAAATTATGTCTCAGATTTTTCCTATTGTATTTCATTCTCTCAAAAATCTTCAATGAAGTTTGCAACATCAATTCATAAGAGACCACTAAATTCAATGTGGTAGAAAATTTGTTCTATTGATGTTTTTGGAAATCTGCGGCACAGTTTTGGAAGTCAAGCTGTGTTGTACAAGAATCTATAAAATATTTTGGGATTCTATGAATAACAAAGAAGCTAAATTCATTTAAGTGTGGACATCACAATATAGCAACTAATTACATAACAATTGATTATGTAATAATTATGTCATAATGAAATTCTCACAATTTGAAAGATTAATCTTTCTTCTTTCTTTTGGTACCTCATTTATAAAATATAAAGAAGGATGAAATGAATTACATCAGTTTAAAGTTGTCTGATTGGGAGTGAACAAATCTTTGTATTGTGCTACCTTAAAATGTTAAGTAGAAGTACTATACAATTATAGCCTTCGTATGAGGTCGATACAATGATATATTGATCTGAATGACGTATATTGACTGAGGACGAAGTCTGAGGTCGATATACTTCTTTGGTCGATATATCCTGTAGTTTACCAAAATTGTCATTAAATTGTGTTGGAAATTAATAGATATCATTTTGTTTCCTAGACAATAACAACATGATATTAGTAGTTATTTCATTTCCTTTTTTTTTTTACATTTTATATATTTGAATGTTTGGTTTTCTTCAAATAATCGATCATAATTATTGTTTCATACAACTTTGAACAAAATCATGAAATTCATATCTCGACGTCACAAAGTATATCGGTTTTAAGATAGTTTACGAATACAGCCTTTGTATGAGGTCGATACAAGGATATATTGACCTGAAAGAAGCATATTGACAGAGGACGAAGTTCGAGGTCGATATACTTCTTTGGGTCGATATATCCTGTATTGACCTAATACAAAGGCTATATTTGTTATATTATTAATTTCCGACCATATTTGTATCAGAATCGTAATTTGATTTTGTTGGAATTTTATAGATATAATATTGTCTCCTTGACAATAACAAAATATAAGTTGTTATTTCATTTACTTTCTTTTGTTTGTTTGGCATCTTATGTACATTGTATTTGATGATTTTTTTCATCAAATAATCGATCACAGATATCATTTGTTTCAAAGCGTTAACAATATCCTAAAATGAATTACGTGACGTCACAAAGTATATTGGTTTTTAGATATTCTAAAAACAACCGTTCAATATGCTTTTTGCTGTGCAATATGCCTTTTGCTATCCGCCGTTTTCTCTCTCCCTCCGAAAATATTGTTAAACATGTGACTATCCCTTAACGAAGCAAATTTGTTAAAAATATACGAATTAGTAATATTCTAAAAAATAACCGTGCAAATTCCTTTTGCTGTGCAATATGTTTTTTTTTTTTTGCTATCTGCCGATTTCTCTTTACCTTCGAAAATATAATTTGACATGTGACTATCCCTGAACGAATCAAATTAGTTAAAATATACAAATTAATAATTATATATTTGATATAAGTATTTGAACATATATTGCATCGTCTGATGAGACACCAGCAAAGAGGTGGTTGATGCAGTGTATTGCCATATTTGTTATAAAAGCCATTTCATGAAGTTAACAATATATCAGCAACTTTTTTTTGAGTGTTTGAAAACTGTTGAAAAATATAGTATAGTACTGCCATATATCGAGATCATGAGTTCCCGAATGGCGTAATAGAATTGCATCAAAAAGACATTTCTTTATTTTCTATTTTGAAAGATATTTTTAACGTATTAGTTCACAGTAAGTGATTCAAATGACATAAAATGGTATTTTGAATACCTCAGAGAACAAACACACACTTATAAATAAAACTTTTTATAAAGGAAACATAGAGTCTTGAAAAATGTCAGATGTTTTTAAAATGCACTAAAAATATTGACGTTATGAAGAAAGGAAACAAAAATGTCAAATACCTGCCAAGGACAGTTCACTTATGGCACAAAATCAGCCTAATATATTAACTTTATCATAAAACATCGAAAAGGTCAAAATTTGGTTCGTTCACGGTCTATTTCAAAACCAATTATGTTAGATAAATCAGTTTTTTCATAAAAGAAAATAATATTCACCATAGTATGTCCATTTTGGACATGTTGCCTATTGTGATAATTTTGTTCAGTTTTCAAACTTAAAAGTTTTAGGAAAAACTTGGCCGCCACCTACGATTCAAAATGTTTTGTAACCAAAAGATTCAATTTTTGATATAGCAGTCAATAATTTTAAAACTATTTCGATCGTGGATAGCGGCCAAGATTTATTATGACAAAAACAATAAAAATTATGAATAAAATTTACCAAAATTGACCTACACGTAAAAAACAAATAATGTATATTTCAGTGGAAAAATCACCGTTAAAGCATAATGAACTTGAAAGGAAGTTGTCCAAATATTTTTTTATATTTTTGTCTTCATAGTATTATAACTATCATTTATATGTGAAATTCGTCATTTTTTGGTCCAATTTAAAAAAAAAAGCATCAAACATGCAGGACCAATGTTAACACTTTCTGAAGTAGCATAGAAATTTTGAGAAAACAATATACATTCAACATCTGTTAAGTGCCAGTCTTTGTAAGAATCAGGCAATTTAGGTAAAAATTAAACCATGATTAGAAAAAACCCACCGAGCTAATCATGCTATTTACTACTAACCATCATCCTGAGTTAAAAAGTATTAGTCTTTCGTTTGTGTATGTCTGGTAATATCAAAAAACTTGGTTAGAAAATTTGTTAGAATGATAGCAAATTACAGAGTTATCTCCCCTTATTTGTTAATTTCTAGTGCATTTCAACCAAATTGTATCTTCTATTACCAGAACAGGAAATGGAAATGAATGTTATTTTTGTGCATAACTACATATTATGAACTGAAATTAATGTCAAATAGGGTGGGTTTTTTTGGTCATGTTTTCACAACTGCCTGATTCTTAGGCAGACTGGCACTTAACAGACAACCGATGTTGTCAATTTTAAGTTTAGTTTGTTAATTTGAAATATTGTATGAAACAAAACATCGTTAGATAATATGCAACTGCATTTTATTCACTAAGAATGCACTCGCGAATGTAAATCCGGCAATATGTTGCTATTATAATTAGTACGTTAGATGCAGGTGTATTATTTGAAATTCTGTTATTTTCTTTATTAGTTTTAAGTAGTTAAGCCTTAACTATGTGCACATTTTATGTGTTTGTATATATACAAATTATTTTCATATAAGTTCTTGCTCTGTTTTCTGTAATTTACAAAATCTAAGATAATTAGTTGAAATAGTTCGTTTTATTTAATGTAGGGATTTATCATACAACAATTTAACAACTTTATCTGATGGTGTTTTTAGAAACAATGAAGCATTGGAAAGTATGTAAGTAGAACATACATTTGATCATATCAATGTGTTTGTTGATAGGATTGTATTTACCAATTAAAAATATTGTTTTCCAAATCTATTGTCTCTTTTTTGCTAATGAATAAGCGTTGTCCATGTTGTCTTGGTCTTTACTGTTTTCAATTTTGAGCATATTCGCTCTCTGAAACAAATTAAATAATAGAAATGGGGCGCATACATTTAATTGTATGTATTCCATCGACATTGTTTTTTCGACAAATTCCAAGTTAAAAATACGAAAATTCAGTTTGAAAATGCATCTATATAACATACTGATATGTTCGTTAAGACAAGATACCAAAAGGATTACATTGTACAGTTGTTTGTGAAAACACTTATGTCATTTTGGTATTAAATTCATTAAATGAAGATTCATCTCTTCATCTATGAAAAACACAGAAACCTTTAGCAGGATTCATGATTCTCGCATTAAAATGACATGACAAGAAGTATGTCGATTTGCTCTGTGAAATTTCAGTTCAGTACAGTTCCTGTCATAGAGCTACTTAAATACTGTGAATTCATTTATTTTCGTGGGTATCAATTTTCGTGGATTGCTGAAAACTTGCATATTCGAGGATATTTTATTTCGTGGTTTTTCCAATCTCTGTATTCAAAGCCTATTGAAAAAGTGCTATTCGTTTAACATTTGAATTCGTGGTTCACCTGTCCCCACGAAACCCACGAAAATTGTATCCAACGAATAATAATGAATCCACAGTAGTCATTGATATGTATGTTAACCAGTAAAAAATATCAACTACAGCATTACATATTCACATATTATATCCCTTATATTTGTAAGAGATTGCAAGGAATGTTTTGACTGTGGCTGTATGTCTGCTTCAGCCTATAAATGGATAACAAAATCGGTGAAATACCGTGCGTTTTACCAATTCACTTGCCGAGATGGAGTAGCTTTCCATAGCACAGTCGTAAATTGTTCAGGCTAGTTGTTTTCGTTGTGTTATCTTATCCTGTTAGCTTTGTTGTTGTAATTGATTACTTTTTATACTGTTTATATTATTAATGTAAAGGATATACGGGATCTCTGACTTTTTAAAATATAATTTTGTACAATACTTTGCCATGAATGAGTCCTCAAAATAGGAACTACATCACTCTCCATGAATCTTTCTATAAATAATTTCTTTCCATTTTTTGTTTTAAAATTAGAATTAGTCCTCATTTCGTTCTGATACCAAAATGACCTTAAGGTGGTACCCAACATTTTCACTAAAATCAATTTGGCTCGTTTAATTTTCATAAAATTCTGTCAAAGTATTTACTTTGACCCTTTAACAAAAATATAAAAATTTCAAAAATTTTGAACCAACACCGTTTTGTCAGAAAAATTACACTGGTTATATAGCAGTTTGACAAACACCAATTTTGATCATTTAGGAAGCTTAATATTCCTTTTACAACAAAACGTAATTAAAACGTTTAGCTGACTTTCAAGAGTGATCTCCCTGTAGTGTTAGGTACCACCTTAAGGGTGCACATATGTTTTAAATATTCTCTCGAGGAAACAAAAACTGTTTGCTTGCCAACATGATACCTGAACGAATGAACCAATCAATGAGTAAAAAGAAATCTTTTTCAAATTGAAAATGACGGATTTTCAAGATACAAGTTTGATGAAGCGACCGGAATTATTTGTAGATCAATCAAGACATTTCTGAAACAGTTTCGAGAGCGACGGGAGAAGCTAAACTAAACTTAAAAACCCAAGGTTGCATTTCTGTAAATATTAACAATGCAATTTCCCATAGGAACTCCTTTTACGGCTAAAACTGTACCACTTTTTTTACTATGAAGTTTGAAAACAATCTTATCCTAGAATTGAAAGTTCATATGCACTACAATTTTTTTCAGAGGTCAAAATATAGGCCTGTGCGGCATATTTTCAAGTCTATAAGCTCTGAACTTTTCAGAGTTTAAACTAACACTAATTTTCTTAACTACCCCTAACTGGGAGCCAGTATGTAATCCAAATTAATGTTCTATGAATATGCTAAATCTCCCAAAAGAGGCGTGGTTTAATAAACAGCTGTATTTACCAAGTGCAACCTTTAATATATCCGCATTGAGCAACATTATAGCCGATAAAGTTAGAAAATTAGTCGGCTCTAGTTGCAATACAAAATCATTTGAAAAACAAATTAAGTGTACGTTTTGCAACGGTCATAGAAAGATTACGTCATGAGTGTTGTTTTGGTGTTGTTGTTGTCTTGTTCATGCTTTGTGCACTACTTTTTGTGCATCAATGATGTGTTGAGGTGTTATTCTTACTTTACAGGTGATCCTTACACCCGTGAAAACAATATACAGTGAGCAATAATTCTTCATTTCTGTGCTCGTCGATCGTCTCTTGTCGTCTGTTATAGCTCCAACACTTTATAAATCAATCAATGAAACAATGCACCTTGTAATTTATTTTTGCGTTCAAATCTTTGGAGACGGTATAAACACACTACCTTAATTTCAACAGTGTCTGTACATTTATATTTTCATAATACGTTGAATGTATTCAAAGTATAATTTAAAAAGGAAAGCACATGAAATTGGAAAGGCGTCTGCTTTACATTCAGAGCAACATCCCTTTGCATAACATATACAGTTCTTTACGAAATTCTTTAACGTTTTCGTAGACATATCACAAAGTATGAACACCATCCAGTAAGTATTTCTCTTTCTTGTATCGTAGTTTTAAATTGATTTTATTGATTTATTGACGTCAGCCGTTTTGGGTACTCTTTCAAGGCAAAATATTGTTTTTCTTTTCCTTGCCGTTCATAGATAGTGCAATATTTGTATTCATTTACGTGTTATATATTGAAGTATTTATGTCGTCCATCCATGAATGAAGTGCTGTACTCTATGTTTGTTGACCATTCATCGTATCCAAATCGTATTTTCTTTCGTCCACATACAATGTAATATGTGTAGATTATATTTATGTTTTTTTCTGTCATGGCAAAACAATTATCTTATCAGGAATACAAGGAATAGGACAGTGAAACTTAAAATCCAAACTTTTCCTTAGAAGTGTTTTTTATTAACAAGTGCAAAGGTAATTCACAAAAAAAACATGAAGAAATAACTTTTCGAAGATGTCTAAGAAGTAAATGTAGATAGATGGCTTTATACGGCAAGTGATATGTTTAGAACTAATGATTGATGAAGTAATATGTGTACTTATCTCCGTGAGCAAGACTAAATTATCGATTAAAGAAGCAGCTTATAAATGGAAAACTGTACTTTACAATATTAAAGTAATAAAACCTAAAAATATAAAAATGCACAACACGAATATTATTCATATCACTACACATGCATATACAATGTATCATTAGACTAATTCAAAAGTAAATCTAAAAAAATATTGGGAGATATCATGTGACGAAAAGAAGAGCACACTAGGCGACAAAGCATCAAACCTGCGACTGAAACTATACGACAAAATAGACATTCAGTAAGACTATGGAGGTGCTCTGCATATCAAGAATGCGAAGGTTGAGCATATGCGTATTTTTACCACTTGAGGATGACACATTGAGAAAACGACGAAGAATAAGTTTAGATAAATATTAGATTAGATAACGTGTTAAACGTATCACATTTATACACATATGTAATTCTCTAATAATAAAAATCATGACACAATTTTATAGACGACGGATCACGTTTATCAGTTACAAATATACAAAATGAATCATTGTGCAATTGCGAAGAGTCCATTTCAATGAAATCATCCTCTATCATGTCTACGGATTTAACTGAAACAACCCCCGCTATGGAATCAACCATTGAGACAACCCCAGGTATGAAAACAACCATTGACAAAGTCCAGCACAAGACCAAGACCAATGGCAAGTCATACTGACAATATTTTAAATTTATAAATATATGTATAAGTGATTATTGAAAATGAAAAATCATTCATGTATCAGCAATGCAACAACCGAAAAATATTTATATAAAGAAGACAACATTGGCACCGAACTAACACTGTAAACAATAACTAGCAAATCTGTACACTCGACTACTCCTGTAATAATACCATGTACGCTTGACACAGTGAATACGTTTTAATTCTCTTAACCCCTTTGAAATGCAGCCGTTGCATAACCGATTAATAAAGACTCTATAATTATAGTGCGCAAAACATTTGCCCTGCCTTATTCTCATTAATGAAGTTGCTATTGTAGTACTGATATTTAAAATATGCATTCGTTTGGCTTTGTTCTGAAAAGAACATATAACCATAACGATATACATGATTAAGTCGTACTAATCTTGCATGAAGAATTCGCCACTCGAAGTTAAACAAACATCAATGAATTAATGAATAAAAATAAGAAATTCAGAGAAATGTCATTTTGAAATTATACGCATTCAAGTTTCATTAATAAGATGTCGTATCGATAAAAGCTTTATGTAGGTAAAATAGAAACGAACAATAAAATTTTTTTACGTAATAATTCATTTAGGTAGCAAACCTGAAAACCGAAAAACACTACATTCATATTGATATAGATAAATCGATTAATTGGCTCTCGTCCTATACATTATAGTGTTGAATCCATTTTTGGAATGGAACTCAAATAATATATTAAAAGAAGATGTGGTATGATTTCCAATAAGATACTTTTTATTATTTTTGTTCTACAATTAGACTCTTACACATATATAGCTGGTATAATCAGTGGAATAGTTTCATCAATTACGCTTATCACAGCTATCGTAGCACTAAGACAGTTCATAAACACAACGAGTAGAATTGAACAGGTAAATATATTTTCCCTTTATAATGTTAAAGTCATTTAAAACCTCAAATCAACAAAAATATGCATATACATGTACAACTCGTCTAAACATCAAACCAAAAATGTTAGATCTGTAAATTTGCTTCGGAAATTTTTTGTTCTTCCCTCGCCGGAATTCGAAACAATGCTACTGAGATATCGTGACACCAAAACGTCTGCACTGTAAAGGGCACGCTAGACCACATGACCACCTGGGCTTATATATATATATATGTTAGCGGCAATAAGTGAAATTAGGCATTAAGCTTAAATCCTAGGCAATAAGCTAACGCCTAAATGATGTTAGGCATTAGTCTGAAATCCTAGGATTTAAGCTTAAATCCTGAAAAATGTGTGCAGGCATTAAGCTTAATGCCTAAAATGTAAATGGGAGTAAATAAAAGACATTTATTCATTTAAATTAAAATACATTTGTTACAGAATAATATTATGATAACTGTGGCCTGTTTATCGACACTGTCCTAAGATTAGTCCTATGAGATATTCTTAGGACAGAAAATATGATATAGTTAGGATCGACTTACGACATTTCTCAGCATGCTGCACATCGAAGCTATCTGAGGATTATATTAACTGGTATGTCCTAAGTATTGGCGTAAAAGAAAATAGCAAATGAAAAAATGAAATATTGTATCTAATTCAACCAAAAACTTTAATTCATAAACCGATTAATTATTAGAAAATAATTATTAGTTTTAAATAAAAGGTTATAAATAATTTTTATATTATAATTGTAGATCTATCTAAACTCTTTGAAACAAAATATAAGTCAAAAAATATAACAGTTTCTACGTTTTATATTAGAATTGAATAAAATAATTGTTAATAGATGTACAATGTAGTATAATCGGTAAAATCATTTTATGTTTTGAGGGACCTGAATTCGAAACGTCACTGTTTCATACTTAAAAGATCATAGGAAAATCTCGTATCTTTCATATAAATACTAAATACTTCAACTATTTTATTTTATTACTGCAAAAAATAACATAGTTTGAAAATGAGCAGAAGAAAAAAAATCGAGTTTCACCGATTTTAGCGATGCAAAAGTACAGGGCCCAGTCTCATCCTAAATACTAAAAAGAAGATGTGGCATGATTGCCAATATGACAAATCTCCACAAGAGACCAGAAATAAATTCCCTTATAAAATATGTTATTTATATCAAAATGCATCAAATAATAATTTAGAAATATAAAAACTTGATAGAAATTTGTGTTAAAAAATCATTTTGTTATCACAAATTGTGGAACTATTAACAAAGACAATTTACTTAATATCCAATAAAAAAAAGGAAAATGGTGTGATAAAAAAATCATATCTTAATTTGGTCTACTTTTGACCAGTTCAAACCAGCTCGACTAATGAAGTGTACAAATTTTCAAATAAATATAATTATAATTATTCTATAGAATCTCCCCCCTTTTTCAATTGGATACAATTACTTTTTTTTAAGTCTTTTTGATACTTGGTAATACCACACAAACATGAAAAAAGTATGAGTTAATTCTGTTTTTCAACTGCTAAAATTACTAAATAAACTTACAAAATTTGAAGATCTGTCAAATGAATGTATATTTATAAATGTAGAATTAGAAATATAATTAAACAACGACTCTATATCAAGAATAAATCACCCAATATGCATAAATTCCAGAGTTTACTTATTGCCTAAAATTATGTTCGGCAATAGGATGAATAATCATCATCAGACTTCAGGTAATAAGTTTAATGCCTGAAAATTTCAGGCAATAACTTAATGCCTAGGCGTTATCTTATTGCCTAGGATTTAAGCTTAATGCCTAATTTTACTTATTGCCGCTAACATATATATATATATATGCATATTACGGATAACATATGTGTCAAGGTTTGTGATTGGATAACAACACCGAGGTGTCAGTATATATTCATGAAACAGCTGGGGTATATATATACGACGTTTTTATTCTCAAAAGGAATGTCAAAAACGTCTTTGTAACAGCGGTTTTAATGTGACGTAGCCAAAAGCTATACATAACACGTAGAAATGTCAGAGTGCATCAGTCAGTAATACATTTTATTTAATACAAAATCAAGCTTTACACTTTAAATTCTTGTATTTAATGCTAAATTTGTTCTTTGAAAATTATTACACACACGACCAAATAATTTTCCCAGCAAATTATAAAAATCCTTCAAATACAAATGTATGCCGAATACATTGGGCTGAATTTTTAATATATCTATTGCAAAAAAAACCGAAGCCACACATATATACAAACACAAAATAGCAATATAAAAACTTACTATAAAAAATATTGAAAACATTTTTATAAAGTTTTAACGTAAAACAAAATTGTCAAGATAAAAAAGGTGCATTTAAATGGATTGCTTAAAATATTAAGAAACAATAAACATGTATAAATGTTATGCTCCATCATGAATGTTTTACAATAAGGACTACCGGTACTAGTAAAAAAATATAAGTAATTCTTAATATATGTATAATTCGTGTTTCAGACAGGGTATATACATGTACTGTGACATTCTTGTATAAGGTCATATATCCCCTTCGCCTTCGGCTCAGCGGATATAAACTCTAAGCCGGAAAGTTCACAGTATATACCCTGTCTGGGACCTTTAAAACATATGATATGCATTTCAACCGACAAAGATGCGGGAACAAAACAAAATCAAATTACAGCCAAGTAGCTACTAGTAGCTCTTTAAAATTGCACGAAAACGGGAGATTGGGTAACAGAAATTCATCACAATCGGTGTTATTCCGAAAACGTTAGAAGCCATTTTAGATATGAACACATATTATCCGATCCCTTCATAATTTTTTAAGAGGTTCGGAACAAAACCAATGTTTTTAAATTTGTAATTCCAGCATCTACACTAAGCATGTACGTAACACGAAGAATGTGTTTGTTTCGTGTCAGTATATCTAAGGATCTACTACCATAATCAAACACAATGTGTCAGTCTGAAACAAATACGTCACAAAAGGCTCTTAATTATGATGTTGTTTTCATATGCATGAGATTGTTGTCACAGAAGATAAAAACCTTATAAAAATGCCTTTATGCATATAATAGAGATGACAGGTCCCTGTTAGTTTAATGACATATGTAATTAAAAATCTGTCAAATTATTTCACATGTTTTCAAATCGGACGTTTCCACAATTGACGGCTGTGTTTTGGCCTGTATAGTGCATAGCCAGAAATTAGTAGTGGTTTTGCTAATTAATATTCATAATATGTAAATGAGAATTGTACCACGTGATAGTACTTTGAACTGGACTGACTTGATAGGCTTGATATCATTTGACGTTTCAGCCATTTTAACCTGTATTTTACACTGCAATGTTAAAGGCCTCTCGCTTCGATTTTCAAAATAGCTCAGGAACCTGTATTTTTGCAACAACAGTCATTATGTTTCGTTTTAATGGTGTATATTGTTGTGTATATTCATTTTCTGCCCCGGCAACCTGTCTATCACTTAAATTAAAATTAAAACAGACCTTTTTTTCAAAATTCCCTATCATTTTAATGTAATTTCCGTGACCAGTATCCGATTTCTTCAGTATAATATTCAAATAAGCAAAGTGGCGTTGATTTCTGGATATGGTTTCCCACATCTCATATAAAGCTAAATTGACTAATAATTATACACGTTATCAGAACATTGCAAATAATTATACCTCGTCTTTAATGGTTGAACCCTTCGACTTTCTTAGTTATCTGGTAAACTACAACATGTAGTAATTACATGTTGTTGCAATACCTTACTAGATGGTTAAATTTTGTTTGTACATTTTCAACCATAAATTTATCTGTATGTGTTATGCTTATTGTGGTTGCAATTAGATTGCAAACTGTACAAGTGTAATCAGTCATAAACATTATGAATATTTTCTATAATTTAGGCAGACCATATTGACACTGAAAACACAATTAATGATGGTACCGATTTTATCAGAACAATACATTTTAATGGACAGATGGACCAGATATGCATCAACATTCCTCCAAGAGGTCACATGCTTCCTACTTCATTCAGCAATATTTCTTCCGTTCACCATATAATGGTTTTAGAGAGAAATTTAACCAACTTAGACAATTGGTACATGTAGTTGTTATTAAAATGCAAAAACAAAGTTGTGTTTAACATTGAAAACTGACAATGTTAACCAATTTGTCATGCGTGTGTACGCATATGTGTGCATGTTTGTTTGTATAAAACAGTGTGATATTTAAAACTTTGAAAAAAAGTTGTCTGCGCAGTTGTTATCTAAAATAAAAAGAAACTAGACGGAGGCTCTCAAGAGCCTGTGTTGCTCACTTCACTCTACTTGAATTTTTGAAATCATATTAAAAAAATCATAACAGATACTTGAAAAATGATTGAGACCAAATTAATTTAATATTGCATTCGATTAATTGGTTCTCCAAAAAGTAGACATTTGTATGTTTTTTATAATGTTGGTTTTTTTTGAAAATTATTCTGATCCCCAATTTGATAAAAAAAAATAATGGTCAAACAAATGAGAAAAAAAAATATTCCAAAGCAGGATTTTTCCCATAGATTTCTACATTGGAGTGTTTAATATTGAAAATAATTACACCTTATGTAGGAAATCCTTGGTTTTGATTGGATGATAACCAGTGTATTTTTCACCAATTTACTGTTAACAAATGAATATCGTTCATTCTTTAACGTCGCCGGCCGGTATTTGCAAAAATGATATACCTTTTATAAGAGAGAGCGCATGCACAAAGTAGTAGCATGATTTTTTCAAACCGCGACGAAGAAAGAAGAAAAATAGAGATATTATCAGGAAAATACATTGCATTTGAACATTTTTCATACCAAAACACTTCAAAACATTGATACTAATTTAAAAGTGTACATTTAATTTAATTGTCATATTTATCTGAACTTGAACTGTGAGCGAACTTTTCACCCGCCATCTTTGTTTACAAACAAATTTTTTATTTATCACGGAACCATAAAATAGTGATTATGGTGCATTAAATTAAATTAGCTGGTAAACCTTCCCCAATATATCGCTTTGTACAGAAACTAACAAAAGAAACAACTGTCAACTAGCAAATGTCAAACTCTAAACTGGTAAAATTCCTGAACAACACCAAGGAACAGCCAACTACCCAAAAGAAATATACACCTGTAGTATTTTCGGACAGTAAAGGAAATTGGCACAAAAACCACGTAAATAGATCACACTCAGTAGAAAAAGAAATTATCTGGTGGTGTAAGAGTGGCGCCAAAATAGCTGACAGACTTAAATGGCTACAAACAACCCTAAATATTAAAACTAGAGAAATAGGAGCTATATGGATATATGTCTGGCTAGGCACTTGCGACCTAACATCTTATAACAAGAAATATATTTCAATCAACACCTAAACTGATGAAACTATAGATCATCTGATAGATTACTACAATAAAATTATTTAATTAGTCCAACAATACGATAGCTGCAAAATAACAATACTTGAAACACCAGTATACTCAATCTACCGCTGGAACTGCCATCGTAAACACAAAACACCTGAAGAATTTAAAGAACAGGACAATATACTTACAGATCAAGTCATCAGATTAAACTTCAAAATCAAAGAACTAAATACCAACATAAATAGTCACTCTCCAAAATTTTCAAACGATTTACAGACAAAATCTAAATTTAAAAAAGGAGACCACAGAACATCAACAACCAGGACACAATACAACTATAACCTATATGCTGACGGAATCCACCCAGACAATCTGTTAGCGAAAACCTGGTTAAAGAAGATCGCTGAGCAAGCACCAATTAACTGTTGGTAATTGATGTTGTTGTTTCAGTCAGCACGGGCTCTTCCGAGCTAAACTGAAGACCTCAACAGTAACCCAACATTTACAAAAGCTTGATACTCATAGAAAAATCTACAAGATGAAAATATTTACTTTGATAATAGCAGTGACTCTGATATATAACATTGGGCAATCCATCTTCAATGAAAATCATGGGACCATCGTCACTTACTTACAAATCTATCAAACAACAAATGGTCATCAGCAGGCCGTAAACCAATGACATTACCTGTTAAGCCAAATAAGAACTATTCAATGGCAATACTAATTCTCCTCCTTGCAGGGGACATAGAGCAAAACCCGGGACCAAGAACAAAACAACAAAGTATCTACCCATGTGGACTTTGTGAACACCCAGTCACATGGAACTGCGAAGGAGTATGCTGTGATGACTGTAACATCTGGCATCACAAAACATGTATAGAACTATGTTCTGCAGACTACGACCTACTGCAAAGATCTAATGTACAATGGCTATGCTGTAAATGTGAAAGCATCAACGTTTCTACTTTCACTTTCCACAGTTACGAATTGAACACTTCAAACTATTATGATCCTTTAACCCACAACAGCACATTCGAATCAATTACGTCAAATGCATTCAGTCCACTTAAAACCAGCAGTCCAAAAGGAAATAATTCAATTAATAACAACACATCAAAGAGAAATAAGAGCAAAAACAGAACAAACAGCAGCAACGTATTCAACATACCAAAGAAACAAAACTTAAGAATCCTTACACTGAACTGTAGAAGCATCAAGGACAAGACATCTGAATTTTCAGCTGCAGTCAACTACATCAAACCTGACATCATCTGCGGCACAGAGTCTTGGCTGAAAGGTGAACATCCTGGAAAAACCCCAACTAAAGATGCAATTAAATCTAGCGAAGTTTTTCCAGAAAACTACACAGCCTACAGAAATGATCGAGGTACACTGGGAGGAGGTGTTTTCATCCTTGTACAAAACGACATTATTGCAATTGAAAAACCAGAGTTTGTAACAAAATGTGAAATAGAATGGGTAAAGATACAAATGAAAGACAAAAAAGATCTCACAATAGGCTCATTCTTTATGCCACACAGAAACATGGAACACATAAAGGAATTAGATAAATCATTAGACCATATTTCAAACAAAAATCAAACCATCATACTAACTGGAGATTTCAACTGCCCAGACATAAACTGGAACACCATGTCAGTAAACCAAAATGCACAAGACAAGGAAATCTAAATAGCTCTAATGGAAGTTATCATATCACACTCACTAACACAGATACACGAAACACCAACAAGAGGCAATAACCTACTGGACATAGTGCTGACTTCAAACCCGTCACTCATCAAAACATCCTCTAATGCTCCAGGAATATCTGACCACGATATGATTGTAACAGACTGCGACACAAAACCACATTATCAGAGTAAGAAGCCACGCAAATGCTACATATACTCCAAAGCAAAATGGGAAGATCTACACAAAGACCTGACTATCCTTTCAACCAACATCATTGAAATGTATCATTCAGGTGCCACAGTACAGGAATTATGGGACAAGTTCAAGACAGACCTTTATTCTAACCTTGACAACCATATACCATCAAAACTCATCCGATCTAAAACCAGTCTACCCTGGATCAATCATAAAATCAGGAAAATGTTTAAAAAGAAAACAAGGCTATACCAACAGGCAAAGAAAACCAACAACTGGACCAACTACAGGCACTTCCAAAAAGAATGTAAGCGGCAAATCAGAAAAGCTGAGTATAACTACATTAATACCACAATCCTAGAAGGGCTAGAAAACAACAACTCAAAACCATTTTGGAAATATGTAAAATCAAGGAAACAGGACAACATAGGAATAGCACCCCTTAAAAGCAACGGCCATCTAATCAACGACAGCAAAGGGAAAGCAGAATTACTGATCAAACAATTCAGCTCAGTATTTACAAGAAATAAAGACAAAACTCTGCCAACAACATCAAAGCACATAAAAAGCACAATACCTCCTTTACACATAAATACAGATGGAGTCGAAAAGCTGCTGAAAAAACTGAATACATCCAAGGCATCAGGACCAGACGGCATACCAAACCGTATATTGAAAGAATGCTCAAAACAACTAGCACCTGGACTTACAATGATATTCCAAAAATCCATCAACACTGGTACATTACCAAGAGACTGGCTAAATGCAAACATATCAAGTGTCTTCAAAAAGGGAGACAAACATGCACCAGAAAACTACAGACCAGTATCCTTAACATCTGTACCATGCAAGCTACTGGAACATATAATCTGTAGACATATACTTAAACATCTAGAGAAGCACAGAGTACTTACATCACTAAACCATGGCTTCAGGTCAGGCTATTCCTGTGAAACCCAACTGCTAGTCACACTACACGACTTCATGAAAGCCTTCGACGCAGGAAAACAAATTGATGTAGCTATACTGGACTTCTCCAAAGCGTTTGACACTGTGCCACACAACAAACTACTGCACAAAATGAACGAATACGGTATAAGAGGACCACTAAACAAATGGTTGGAGATGTTCCTAACCCAAAGGAAAATGAAAGCTGTCGTAGATGGGGAGGAATCAGAAGAAGCTTCAGTTGACTCCGGTGTACCACAAGGTACAGTACTAGGACCCCTTCTCTTCCTCTGCCACATAAACGACCTTCCAGATTCAGTACAATCATCTGTCAGACTTTTCGCAGATGACTACCTCCTGTACAGGAACATAAATAGTCAACATGACCACACACTCCTACAACGAGACCTCCAAAACCTAGAAGTATGGGCCACAAACTGGGGCATGCGCTTCAATGCAAAGAAGTGCTATATACTTAGCATTAAGAATAAAAGCCAGAAGATTTACAGCCTAGACGGACATGTACTACAACAAGTCCAACACAACCCATATCTAGGCTTACAAATATCAGAAGACCTAAAATGGACCACGCACATCTCAAATGTTGCCAAGAAAGCCAATTCGACACTCGGCTTTCTAAGAAGAAATCTACGCTTCTGCCCAAAAGATTGCAAAAAGACCGCATATATATCATTAGTACGATCAACTATGGAATATGGTGCCATAATATGGGACCCATATACACAACATGCTATAAATCAATTGGAAAGAATACAACGCAGAGCAGCTAGATTCATCACAGGCGACTATAGGTCTAGAGAAGAGGGGTCGGTCACAAAAATGCTAGCCGAGTTAGAACTAGACAACCTACAAACAAGAAGAACAAGTCAACGGCTAGTATTTCTGTACAAAGTGGTTGAGGGGTTGGTCCCAGCTATTAATCCCGACGATT
This sequence comes from Mytilus galloprovincialis, assembly GCF_965363235.1. Classification (NCBI taxonomy): domain Eukaryota; kingdom Metazoa; phylum Mollusca; class Bivalvia; order Mytilida; family Mytilidae; genus Mytilus; species Mytilus galloprovincialis. The sequence goes on along the minus strand of NC_134842.1, from coordinate 45,167,042 downwards.
TTCTTGTTAAAAGTAAACCTAAGAGGAAAATCAAACCCAAAACATTTGACAATTTTGTATGTGCCAATATAGTGACAAATTCAGTGAAGAACAATTCTAAGGCACTAGATACTATTCCAAGCAACACCGATCCATATAAGAATTCTTTCTTCGTCAAGAGTGTACTACATTGGAACCAACTAGAGGATCGTATTGTATGCGCAGATACAGTTGAGAGCTTCAAGGCTGCTCTCCAACACCGCCAATAGGTGTCTCTCTCTCCAGTTGAGTAAAAGCCAGAATTGGTATCTTCAACGTATACATACAGATACAGATACCTTTTTTACCCTCTCTGCCGTGGTATTTATCCGACTGGACGCTTGTAACGTCACGATCATCAATGCGCTTTTGAACATTAACATTCGGTGTAATTAAACAGATATAGCATGTTCTAGAGGGGTATTTGCAAAAAATACCAGCCTTGAGAATGAAGTTCCCTCGCCTTACGGCTCGCGAAATTTAACATTCTCTCGACTGGTATTTTTCGCAAATACACCTCCTTAACATGATATATCTGTTTAAATTTTTTTTTTATTTGATTGCACGTCGAAAAAACTGAGAAAAAAAAAACGTTCGCGCAAAATAAAATCTGACTCAGAATAAAATATCATAACACCCCCTTGAAGTTAAGTGGTTGTTTCTTTGTGAAAGCCATTTTGATGAGTTGTAGTATATAGTTTAAAGATACTAAAGATTTCCCGATTACGCATAAAAAAACGTAGGCAGCAGCAGCAAGCTTACAGACGAAGAAAAAGTATTGAGATGTGAAGGATCACCTACTTTCTATCTTTCAAATGGCATTTCTTCTCCAACAGGTATTTGGCAAAAAAGGAGTGGGGGAGAAGGGTAATGTTTTTTTTTCTAATTTTTATTTCTAAGTGTATTTTAACGAACTGAGATACTAGACAAACAAAATACAATTTATCGCACACTTTTTTTAAGTAATGGTTTTAGTAAAGACCAGTGGCAAATATTTATGTGTACGACCAGTCGATTCGGGAAGACCTTTTCAAATGAACTTTGATTTCGGCTTGATGATGCTTTGGTTCTTGAAAAGGAAAAAAGCTTCTTAAAATTTTTTTATTACAAATAATTATATCAAGTTTAGACAAACATTTCTGTAAAGAACTTTATTAATAATTGTTATGAATATCAATTTTATTCCAAAATCGTTTCTTCCATGGCAACATTCATGTTCTATATATATGTTACAGTAAATAGGTGAAATTAGGAATTACATGTAATTACTAAAATTCAGGTATTACATGTAATTCCCGATGCACTTAGTAAATACAAGTAATTCCTGAATCTGCTCAGTTATTACCAGTAATTACTAATTTTAAATGAATTTTTACAGCTATATTTACTAACTATTAAAAAAATGTTGTAATGTGGTCAGCTGATAATAAATCAGGGTAAATCTGATAAGAAGGTCAGTGAATATTATCAAAAAGTGATCATCCTAAACTATACCGTTTTGCTATATAAAAGAGACATTAACTATATAATACAAACAATTAAATACTAGTATGATTTTTTGTTGTCGAATCAAATTATAATTCGCTTTTTGCAGATAAATTTAATTCATTTTTTTTTTCAAAATAAGCTAAGAAACATGGTTGATGAGTTGTTTACTTGCAAATGACTAGTTCAACCTCAATGTAACTGTTTAGCTGGAGATGGGTTACACATGTAGTCAGCTGTTAAAAAGAATATAGTGTCAACATTGAAAGTAAAACAAAAGGGGTGAACCTTTTGGTTGACTGGTTCGATCCACGAAAAGATCATTATTATACATATACCTGCACTATTAACGGTCTTGTAATAACATGAGTAACATGACAAGTGCCACAAGTGGAGCAGGATCTACTTACCCTTCCGGAGCACCCGAGATCACCCCCAGTTTTTGGTGTGGTTCGTGCTCCTTATAGTCCTTAGGTATCCATGTAGTGTGTTGTGTCTTCCCCCCTTTGTGAGCCACAGCGTTGTCAGTTTATTGAGTTTGACTGTCCCTTTAGTATCTTTCACCCCCCTTTTTGACATACCTTTTAACCTACAATTTGATATCAAACATACCTAGAAAAATCATATTGCATTTGGATGCGGTCTGTTTATATTCATATAATTGTTAATATCTGTTTACTAGTATATGATCGTTGGCAGTCTTCTGAGGTCATCTCGATAATTAATTATGATGTTTAGACGAACATACACACGACATTTTGATACATATTATCGCTTTAATGCATTGTTGGTTGTTCATTTTAGACGTTTTGTAATTTGGATATAAGTTTAGTATATCATAAATCAAATATGAGGATTTCAGTCCAGTCAGTGAACATGAATTTGACAGCTAGTGCAATTTTAACTGTCTTTAACATATTTTTTGAAAATGCACAACGAAAAAGAAAAAAGAAAAATAAATTGAACGGAAACCAGTTTTGGGACGAACGGACAAGGGTAAACCTTAATGCATCAATCATTTCTTATGTCAAGTTGGTATGAATTATATGCAAAGTATGCCTCATAGAGATTTTAATTTTATTATGAATAATCAAGATCTTATAACCAAAGGAGAAGGTTCACAAAGGGTTAAAATTGGCCCTAAATGTTTGATGTTTTTTAAATCCAGCAAAATATTACAAATTTCACATAGAAAAACTTGTGATAATACTATTCTGGCAAACATTGGGTTTTTTTTTTTGCAGCTTTCTTGTAAAAAATTTAAAGCTATGACCCCTTTATAAATAAACATTATTTGTATTTTAGGTCATTTTTGGTAAAAATATTCCATAATCTTAATTGTTTCAGGCATAATTAACCTTGGCCGCCATCCACAATAAAAAAAATATTTTATTTTGACGAATTCTAAATCATGTATATCAAAATTGGAATCTTTTGGTTACAAAATATTTTGTATCTTAGGTGGCGGCCAAGGTTTTCCTTAAGCTTTTAGGTCTGAAAATTGCACAAAATCATCATATTTTGACAAATTGTCCCAAATGGGCCGACTTTGAAGAATATTGTGTATTTTTATGAAAAGAACTGAAGTATTTAGCCTAAGGCTTTTGAAATAGACCTATTTACGAAACAAATGTCACCTTTATGGTGTTTTATGATCAAGTTGATATGCTAGGCCATTTTGTACTTCATGTATAAGTGAACCTTGATTATTCATAATAAAATTAAAATTTCAAGTGGGTATCATTGTCTTGCATATTGCAAATGAGTTTTAGCGAGTTTCAAAAATTATAAAACATTCATTTTCAAGTTTCAATTCACAAACATAAATATAGAACATAGTTACAATCTTTGACTCCATTAACTCCAAAGTAATCCCTACAATCCTTACCTTGTTACTTTTTTATTTGGTATCTTGAATTATGTCTCAAATTTAACATGTTTAATACAAAATATCAAGTTAGTAAATAGGTGTAAAAATGACAAAAAAAATCAGTAAATACCTGCAATCACTGAAACCATCAGTAAATACATGTAATTACTAAATTGGTTAGTAATTACGGGTATTTACTGAATAGTTCAGTAATTACGTGTAATTCCTAATTTCACCTATTTACTGTAACATATACATAGTTTTGTGTTCACTTAACCCACACAAGGCCTACATTGTATGACTATCGACTGCATGTACACAAAACATGATTTAAACTACATGTAAATATTGAGTTTTATCAATGGAACGTAAATTTGTGTTTCGTTAACGTGTAAATTACAATAACGCAACACCAAGTTTAGGTTAATGTGAACAAGGCCTTAGTCAGCACCTCATAAGAACGTTCATGCTAGTATGTTTCGTTTTATTCCATTCAGTGGTTCTCTAAAAGAAGACATTTGTATGTATTTTCCATCGAGTCCTATGTTAAACTTAGTCCCCCGCCGGCGGCCGTCTTGGATGATGGATCGGCTACAAAGATAATCCTTTGAAAAATTACATTAGCTCTCAGTGAATCAAATGTTTAACTACATTGCTTTGGTGATCATTATATATACACAAAGTATGATAAAAAAGAGTCTGGAAATAGTATTGAAAAATCAAAAAAACACAAACATACAAAAAGTGGATTTATGGGTCATAGGATCATCAATTGTGAAAGACCTTGATGGTAAAAAAATGTACAAGAATAAACAATAAAAAATCACTACTTTGAGAGATAAAACTGTAGAGGAAGCAACAAAATTTGTGAAATTGGGAACAGTACATGCTAAAAATGTTTTGCTACAAATAGGATCGAATGATTTGGAACAAAAAACACCAGATGATGTACTACAAGAGGTTGAATTACTTGTTCGTGAACTTAAATCTACTCTACCAGAATCTACAGTTGTAATCGGGGAACTTTTACCAAGATATTATCTTGGTGACCGAAACAAAGCTGACGCATATAATGAAAAAATTGGTCTATACAATATTTTACTTAGAGACTATTGTGTTGATACTGGGTTACACTATGTACAATTTGAAAATACGATTCATTCAGATTTCTATGATGGTATTCATCCAAATTTTTAAGGTGTAAGTAAAGCTTTATGTCAGATGTGTTAAGGAAATTTTAAACCCTCTGTTATCAGTTAGATATGATAAAAATTATCCAAGGTCCTACAACAATGGCTATTCAGTGAGGTAAAATTATGACCAGAATAGAAGTGGGTACAATAAAAGAAATACAAATGGATATCAGGGTTACAGACAGGACAAGCATAACTCTTATAATAGATATACAGAGAATACAAACAATAGATACACAGATAGTACAAACAACAGATATACAGATAATACAAATACTAGTCACATGCACATGAACATTAATAGGGACAACATGTACAAAATGTTTGTATACATGTATAGTGGAATGAGAGATGGACATTATTAAGTAATAAAAAACAAACATTTTTTACTTGCTTATTCAAAAATTTGGAGTTATCTTTCTTTGTCCTCAGATATTGTTTAAATGGTGTCATATTGTTTATTGCTTGATATTTCTTATATGTACAAATGTATGGCAAAGGTTTTGAAATATGAATATATCATATATATCAGACAATGAAGAGTTTTATATTTCAAAGATAAACCAAAGTCATCTTCTTAAGTCAATAATTGGCAGTAGAAAAACTCAAATGAAAACTATAACAATGAAACTTATGATTCATTTTCAGACCATTTATTTATTTATTTTACAAAAACATTTATTTTACAAAAAAAGGAAGGAATATTGATCATGGGAACACATGAGAATAGACGCTATTTAACTATTTCTTCTTGGGATGTGCGTGGCCTTGGGGACAAAATTCAAGATGATTTTTTATAGATAAAATTCAAAGTGACATAAATATATTACTTGAAACCTGGAAAGGGGAGTGTAAAGATTATAAAATATCAAATTATAATACTTTCTCAAAAATACGCAAAAAGAAAAAAAAAGCACGTCGACATAGTGGAGGAATTATTGTCTATTACAAAAAAAGAAATAGCAAAGGGTATAACCAATATTAATGGTACAAAATCACAAAATAGATTATGGCTAAAACTTGAAAAGGAATTCTTTGGTTTCAAAGAAGATTTATATTTATGTGCATTATACATTCCCCCTATAAATTCAAACTATTTCGAAAATGATTATAGCTTTTTAGAAAATGAGATCAGTACTTTTGCAAGACAAGGAAAAATACTTTTAATGGGGGACATGAATGCAAGGACTGGTAAATGTCCTGATTTTATTACAGGAGATTCTTGTCAAATAAATAATTTTGATGCTGAAAATCCAGGGCCGTAACTAGGGTTCTAATTCAGGAGAGGCAGGGGTTTGGGGGCCGCCGATTTTTTTTCTCAGTAAAATAGCTAGAAATGACCCGTTTTCCTTCGATTTCCTTACTCTAAGAGACATCAGTATTGCTTGAACCTGGAAACAATTTTTATGCAAAAACAAGCTGAGATTGCTGTTCGGGGTGAGCCAAGGCTCCGTCTTGAAGGTTGTAATTTGGCCTATAATTATTAACATTAAATACATTGTGACCACGGATTTTTTTCTTTATATGGCTAAAAATTACCCGTTTTTCTTCTTTAAGAAACATCAGTAAAATGGAAGCAATTTTTATGCAAACAATTATTACCTGTATAACTATTTCAAGATATTTTGTTTTAGAAATCAAACTGATAAGTTAAAAAACATATAAAGCAACTAAGATCATGGAACGCAAGATAATTTTTTTATCGAAGACCATGAATTTCAATATTGTTGAAAGCTCAACAGACATGTATATAACTGAAAACAGGGACTTTAAATACAGTCTAGTATAATACTTAGTATAGAAATTCCCTGCTACAACGAATGGGGGTGTTTAGCTGCTAAGGTATGGACCATAATGTTCTCGTACGATCGGTAAAACAGCTGATTCAGCCGGTAACGAATTCCCGATATCATAAAAGATTCACAATTTAAAGGGAACTCCCTCTGCTCAATTGAGCCCCTAAATAAATGTGAATTGTTAAGTTTTATTCAAAAATATGTGTTCTGAAACGGTTCACTTTCGATCAAAAATCCGGAAAATGACGAATATCACGTATCATGATAACACTGTAAAAACTGAAAACTTGTGTTGTTTATAAAATAAATTCAAGTTCTTGGTGTACATATTGTCAATATTGCACATTATTACTTCAAAAAATAATTTTTGGGGTAGAAAATTCAGGGGAGGCTGCCTCCCCTGCCAACTGCCTCCCCTGCCTCATAGGTAGTTACGGCCCTGAAATCTAATACCAAATTATTATGAAGTTGACACTGAAATTTCTAGAAACAATCAAGATAATGTAACAAATGTACAAGGTAAATCCTTATTAGAACTATGTATTGCCTCAAGGTTAAATGGCAGATTTATAGGGGACAGCCTAGGCTACTATACTTATATGTCAATAAATGGATAAAGTGCTGTAGATTATGCATTAATAAGTGAAAGTCTCCTGTCCTCAGTGAAATACTTTAAAACTGATGATTTTACTTACTTGTCAGATCATGTACAGATTCAGTTAACATTAAATTTTAATATAAAACAAATTGTTGACCTTAAAAGTCATATAGAAAAAAAATGGAAATATTTGAAAAGATATAAATGGACTGAAAATTCACATAACTTGCTACTTAAAGCTCTTACTTCAGAGCATATAAAAAATGATATAATGAAGTTTGAATTAAATGAGTATCAGGAAAATCAAAAAGGAGTTGATGGTGCAACTGAAAATTTAACTAACATTTTTGAAAATATCTCTGATATTACTTGTAAAATTACAAAAAGAATTAAAAGTAAGAGAAAAAGATATAGACAGGTATGGTCTGACAATTGTGTATATGAGACAAAAAAAGAAATAAACAGGGTTGGAAATAAACTTAAAAAATGTCCAAATAATCAACTGTTTAACCTAATTTTGAATACAGGTATTTACCCATCAAAATGGAAATACTCATACTTAATTTTATTGCATAAATCAGGAGTAAAAACTGATCCTAATAATTACAGGGGAATATCTCTAATAAGTTGCTTACCAAAGTTGTTTAATGCTGTATTAAATGAAAGATTGATTAAACTGATGGAAAATACTATAAGTAATACTCAATTTGGCTTTAGAAAAATTCACAGAACCTCTGATAGCATATTTGTGCTTTCGTCTTTAATAAACAAATACTTACACAAAAATAAAATATATGCCTGCTTTGTAGATTTAAAAAAAGGCTTTTGATTCTGTCTGGAGAAAAGCCTTACTTTATAAACTGTATAAGGCAGGAGCAGGGAAAAAAATATTTAATATTATTAAAGGACAGTATGAGGAAACAAAATCTGCCTTTTAAGCATCAAGAGTGGCATTCAGAATATTTTGAGGTCACACAAGGGGTTAAATAAGGGGATTCATTGAGTCCTACTTTATTTAATTTATTTAATAATGATTTAGATGCAGAGTTTTCAAATGAAAATAGCTGTCCATTAGAACTAATTCATTATTGATACTAAAGTAGGATCTTTACAATTTGCTGATGACCTTTATATATTATCTGAAAGTAAAGAAGGCCTACAAAATAGTCTGAACAACAAAAGTATTGTGAAAAGTGGCAATTGACTTTAAATATTAATAAAACTAAAACAATGATTCTGCAGCAAAATAATAAAATAGAAGAAACATCATTCACAAAATATAAAAATGAAAATTTGTCAAATGTCTCTGAATATTCATTTCTTGGAATTCTTGTGAAATCAAATGGAAACTTATTGCATATATATATATAGCTCTGAAGAGCTTGTAAATAAAGCAAGGAAAGTGATGTTTGCCATTAAAACTTATACTGGTTCCTTAAATAATCTGCCAGTTAAAGTAGCTTGCAGTCTTTTTGATTCTATAGTTAAACCAATAGCCACTTATAATTCAGAAATTACTTAATATATATGGATACTTATATTTCAAAATTTAGAGCAGAAAAACGTGCAAATATTTCCAAAACAAATATAGACCCCCTTAATTTTACTGATAAATCAAGTTTAGAAAAATTGCATTTGTCTTTCTATAAATATATCCTCGGAACAAGAAAATCTTCATCAAACATAGCTGTGAGAACAGAGCTAGGGAGATACCCACTAGAGATGCATATAAAAACTCAAATTATACTTTATTTATCAAGATTACTAAATTCTGAAATTAATCCATTATTATACGAATCCTTTTTACTTTCTAAAAGTTTAGATAATTCAGGTTGCTATTCCTGGTTTACATATGTTAAAAATATTTTGAAAGAGGTAAACATGGACGTATCCATTCTTGAGGGAAACAAATGAAAAAACTACTCAAAGTTGTTAAAAAAACACCTTAAAACATCAATTCTTAAATTTCTACACAAATATATTTGAACAAAAATTTAAAAAAATAGATCAAAAAAGTAAACTGTATTTATATAAAAGTTTAAAGCAAAATTTAGAAATGGAAAACTACTTAAACTGTAAATCTTTTGAAAAGAGAAGTAACATAACAAAAATGAGAATTAGTGATCATAATTTAATGATAGAAAAAGGAAGACATTTGAAAATACCTAGAGAAAAAAGACTATGCACATCATGTAATACAATGGAGGATGAACTAAGAGATAACTTTATAGGAAATGTAATTAAACATATGCCAGATTTTATGTCCTGGCAAGAAAATGAAAAAATTAAATATCTTCTTTGTCCATCAACCTCAAAAGAAGTAGAAAGCTTATGGTCCTATTTTAAACAGGCATTAGAACTGAGGACAGGGGACTCTTGATTTATTTATAAAATATATTTATATATCATATAGATAGATTGTTTTGCTTTTTTGCTTTTTTTTTGTTTTCATGAGCTACCATTTGAATGTTATGGGGGGGGGGGGGGGGGGGGGGCTAGGATGAAATTTGAAAAAAATAGGCAGGACAGGAGTTTTGAGTAAAAAAATAGGCAAGATGAGCAACTTGTTAAAAAAAAAGGCAGGATGACA